>NW_016157444.1:0-1043 GCF_001687245.7 Rhagoletis zephyria
CCCTCGATGTCCAGGAAGGCCGCGAGGGTGTATTCTTTGTAATAAAGTAATCTTTCAATTGTGTGCACTAAAGAATGGAGTGCTGTTTCGACTAATCTCCCTTTGTTGTAGGCATGTTGGGCTGCCGAAAGTTTGCTGCCCACCTTGTCTCTAATGTGCCCATCTATTAGTCTCTCTAGAGATTTCAACAGGAAAGACGACAGACTAATTGGTCTGAAGTCTTTTGGTCTCGTGTGTGTAGTNTATGGGTGCAATCATTCCTGCTGTATGCTGTAGGTCAGCGGGAATAATGCCGTCTGGTCCCGGAGATTTAAACGGTTGGAAGCTGCTAATAGCACGCTTTATGTTCTCCTCGGTTATGATATTCGCTGGAATGTCATCATGGTTGCCTATGATTCGGGTATTTGTGACTCTACTGTGGAGGCAACCCGGAAAGTGCGTTTGTACAAGGAGCTCTAGAGTTTCTTCGCTGCTAGTTGTCCAATCACCATCCTCCTTGATGAGATAGCTAATATTGCTGGGACTCATAGATAGTATTTTGCGCAGTCTGCTGGCCTCCGAAGTACTTTCTATCTTCTGACAGAAGTTCCTCCATGAGGAGCGCTTAGCGTCTCTTATTGCATACTTAAATCGGCGTTGCCAGTCTTTAAATTCACTCCAAGAGTTGGATCTCTTAGCTTCATTAAATTTTGATCTGCATTCCCTTCTGAGGGTTGCAATTTCAGTGAACCACCATGGAGGTTTTGGTTTCCTACTTGTTGCCCTGATTGGGCAGGCTAATTTTGCTGCACGATGAAATGCTTTAGTTATATCGTCTACGACGTTATCAAGTTGATGTTCCGAGTTTATTTGATTTGTGAGGTCGGAAATATTATTAGTAAATATTGTTTCAAATTTTTTCCAATTTGTTTTTCTGCGGTTTAAGACCGCTTGTTGTTGTCTTACTGGTACGTATAGGTTATAAACGACGTACATGTGATCTGAAATGGAGTTGTCTTTTGAGACTCTCCAGTCATTCAAGAGTTCTGCCCCCTGCTCATTGA
>NW_016157444.1:4179-7538 GCF_001687245.7 Rhagoletis zephyria
CCCTAATACCGCCACTGCCGTGACAAAGCCGGCAACCAGTGTCAGACGCGAAACACCGGTAAAAGAGTTGCCCTTATGCTACAACTGCTCGCAGAGGGGGCACATAAAACCCAATTGCCTACCCACTGCGTCCTAACGCATCATGTTTTCGCTGCTGGAAGACAGGACATGACCACCGGTCATGCCCTAACCCGAAGAAGGTCATGAAGCCGTTGCCGAACACGACTGTAAATGCGTAGATGCCGAAGAAATTGTGGGACTCGATAACTTAGATTTAGTAAGTATTGCTTTTGATATTAGTCCGGGAGGAAGTGCAGTTGTTAATAGTGTTCTTTCTTTATTTGACACCGGTAGTCCGGCTAGCTTTGTGAGGAGGTCATACGTACCCCGAAAAATTACTAAATTTGAAAAACCAGACCAGAGCTTTATTGGAATTGGAGGAAAAGATATTAATATCCTTGGAGTAATAAGTTGTCGTGTAAATTTCATGAATAAAATAAATAAAATAAAACTTAACATTTTGAACGATGAGGATATGTCTACTCCATTACTATTAGGACGGGATTTTTTAAGGCAAAATAAAATGTTTTTAACTAAACTAAAATTTACATACACTATAGACGAATTAAAGTCAGTGAATGATTCTTTGAAAGACTGCACTTTCCTGCCGGGTGAATTAACTTCTGTTATCAATGGGTTCGGCCTTTCAAGAGGCTATGGGGGGGTTAAAGACGTGAACCAAGAGGTAACCGAGAACTTTGAGAATACTAAGCCGACTAAGATTCTTTATGCCGTTGACCCTGATCGGTATCAAAATAAAACTAAAGCTAAACTTATTAATGCAAATGCCGCTGATATGTATAAAACCGTGACTAGTAAGATAGACGTAAAGGGACAAAGTGCCGATGTTGAAGTTAATGCCGATGCCGTAGCCGTGGATGTAGGGGGGGATAAAGTTTCTAATGCCGCTAACTCCGATGCGACCCAAAATAAAATCACTGCTGATGCCGTTGACGTATACGTGGAACGTAATGACGTAGAGGCTGCCGATACCTATAATGCTGAGATAAATAAGATAAACTTACACATTCCAGATATTTTTAGTATTGACGTAGGTAGTAATGATAGTGAAATAGATACTGACCCTACTTTAGGGATACCTTGCCGAGAAAAGTTAGAGGAGATAATTTCACAGTCTTACACTGATTCACAAATAGATATAGAGCCTTACGAGTATGAGATGAAGATTCACCTCACGTCAGACGTGCCGTTTTACTGTGCCCCTCGTCGACTCTCTTTCGCCGAGCGCACAACGGTTCAAGATATTGTTAACGATTTAGAGTCGCGAGGTATCACATGCCCCAGTAACTCACCGTATGCATCCGCAATAGTCTTAGTAAAGAAGAAGAGTGGGCAAACACGACTTTGTGTAGATTATCGTGGCCTGAATAAAATTACGGTACGTGACAATTATCCATTACCGCTCATAGACGACTGCGTAGAGTACCTAGAAGGTAAAAAGGTATTCTCAGAGCTAGATCTGAAGAATGGCTTTCACCAGGTCCAAGTCCCACCGGACTCCATTAAGTACACTTCTTTCGTCACACCTGGCGGCCAGTACGAATTTCTCAAAATGCCGTTGCTCGCAACCCTTAAGTCCTTAAAGGCCCTACACACGCATTGATTTATCGGCCAAACAGTTGACCAACCCACTTAAGGAAATTCCCTACAAACACACCAACCAGTTGGCCGATTTTATTTGAGTGAGAGTTTTTGAACTGTGAACAAAACAACAGTACTGGTAAACTTTTAAGCTATGCTAGGAATGCTTCTCATTTTTATGTATTTGTTATTGCTACGTACCCGTTTTCATAAATTATACGCATTTTCACTAGCGAAACGAACCAAAAAACACATGTTAACGTTAATGCGTCTTTAAAAAAATGAAATCGCATTTTAGGCTGCCAACTTGTCTACACACAGAGCAACAAATTGACCAACCTGCTCCAAAAATCAAAAATTTTTGATTTTTCTCCAACCTGACGAACCACTTGACGAAGGTTTACCAACTTGCCTACACACGGCTTATTTACCACCAACTTCTAGCGGTTGGCCGATAAATCGATACGTGTGTAGGGCCTTTTATGGGGACCAAAATAACAGCCACAACAACAAAAACCTTTTCTACTGGTGTACTAGCTTAACAGATAATTATCACAAATTATTACTAATTTCTGCTGGGATGCGTTTCTTAACCCAAAAAACTAGCAGAAAATAAAGTTGCTTTGTCTGAACCTAGACTTTCCAGCAGAAACTAGTGATAATTTGTGATGATTATCTGTTAATAAAGAAAGCCAATGCCACTTTGATTCCAAATGTCAAAGCCAGTGTTGCCAGGTCTTAGGAATGAGAAAACGTCCCTCTTGGTCTGAAAAACGTCAATCCCTACCCAAAAACGTGTTATTCAAATGAATGTACAAAAAATTGTTCTTATTAAACTTTTAGGGCCGGTTGTTCAATGTCTGGTTATCACTACTTGCCGGTTAAACATCATTGTCGACGTTTTCGTCACCATGCTTATAACATGTGATCTATAAAGCAGTCGTTGTATTTAACCGGAGCTTCTACCTCCGATTTTTGCAAATCAGACATTGAACAACCGGCCCTTATTGCATACAAAAGTACATATGTACGTAAGGTATATTAAAATGTCATTTTGACAGAGCACATGTAAAATGTATTCTAAACTGGTTTGAGCTCGTTAATATAAAAATCATTTTATATAAACATTTGTCATCAGCTGATTAAGTCATCACCATTTTGATCGATTTCTGCTGTTTCTCTTTTTTTACTTAATGTTTATTATTTTTCCATAAAAGCCGAGCTCATTATCAGGTCTATTCTGCACGTTATCGAAGATTTTGTAACCGGAAAATTGTATTACCAAAAAATGTTACCGGTTCTTGAGACCGCGATTCTAGGTACGTTGGTAATGCAGTTAAAATATTCAGCAATTCAGCTTTGAAGAATTGTGCAAATCTTGGCATTGCGTATTTCACGGGGCAATAATTTGTTACCCGCTTATGAGATGGTAACAAAATTTACCGGTTACAAGAGTACACAGAATGCGAAAAGGATTTAAAAATTGACAGGAACTTTAATTACCGGTTACAAACTTTTTATTACCAGCGCAGAATAGACCTGTATATAACAAACAAAATATAAATCCACATTTCAAACTTTATGCAAAAATTATAAAAAATCTGCAAATCTTCAGCTAGATTTTTTTGAGAATTCAGTTTGATATGCCACTAAATTTCAGGGTAATAATTTGCAAGTTTAAAGGGGCTAAATAATCG
>NW_016157444.1:7563-20392 GCF_001687245.7 Rhagoletis zephyria
AATTTTTCATTTAAAAATGGCCTCGAGCTCATTATAAAATTGTTGAATATAATTGTTAAATGGCCAAAAAATAACAAAAAACAAATAACTTAAGATTTTAATGTTAAAAAAAATTAATTTTTTTTTCAATGGATCTGTATATTAAAGCATTTTGGTTTATATCACACTCCGCACCAGGCGTTCCCAGCACCAGTACGCCTGCCGGTCGCGATCTGGAAAGGACCCATATAATCTACGCCTACATACGAGAATGGCCGGATGAAGGGAGTAAGGCGATCCGCGGGTATCTGTCCCATTTGCGGCACTGCTGGCGTCGCTCGCTCTTTCTGGCATGTTACACACTTCCTTGCAACCCTTCGAACTTCTTCTCGAATGTGAATGTATTTTCGTCTAATCTCGCTTACGATCGTGTTCACGTTTTGATGTTTCCACAGGCGGTGGTCGGTCGGTTGCGTGATGTCGCTGTGGCATCACTATTGGTTGTCGCGTACGCGAATGTACTGCGTCAGCGTTACATAACCGCCCATTCACTCGTACTACTCCTGTACTATCTAGAATCGGGGTTAACTTAAAAATCTTGCTGCTTGCGCTCACCCGCTTACCGCTCTCTAGCGCAGAATGTCCTCGGGGTATGAACTCCGTTGGATTACGCGAATAATACATAGCTCCGCGTCTCTGAGTTATTGTACCCTTACAGTAGCTACACACGACGAGCATATCCGCGCACATGCGCGGCTTGCGGGTCATGCTCGTCGTTTGTAGGGCGGTTTGCGCGCATGCTCGCCAAAAATCAAAAAATTTTGATTTTTAGCGAGCATGCTCGTCGTTTGTAGCGTGGTTTGCGAGCATCGCATTGGAAACAAAAACAACAACCTCATTTTGTGTTGATGCTTGCAGTGTGCACATCGCGGATAAATGCATCCAAGCCATGTGCGTTAATTGAATTTTTGATAAATGAGGCTAAATTACTATATGTATATGTATGTACATACATATAAGTAAAATATAAATAAATTTAAGTAACACATACATAAAAAACCCTAAGTCATAAGTATTTCAATTGCATCATCCGCGTCTTTCCTTTCCATGTTTACGCTTTGAGTACAAAATCACTTATGAGCCGCTCGCCGTTTGCAGCAAACGACAGCCAGCATGTTGGTGCACATGTGCGCGGATATGCTCGTCGTGGGTAGCTACTATTAGCGTACCACAAAGTCTCTTCGCCTCTACCTCCTTACAATTATGGGCGAACCTTCGTGTGTAGGCTATGACTCTAACCAACCGCAAGAACAACGAGTACTTGAACAAAACTTCTTCTTTGATGGCAGCAAAATAAATTTCATACTTAGTTCGTAGCTCCTCATTTGTGGCTGAAGTGGATTCCATTACTGGCCAGAATCGTTCGTCTTTCCACAGGAAATCTGAACCCGTAAGCCAAAATGAATTACGCGTGTTGCTATGAAATCTTGTACCGAAGTCTGCAGGATTTAGAGCCCCAGGCGTCCATCTCCACTCCTCCGGTGTAGTAACGTCTTAAATCTCGTTGACTCGGTACGCAACGTATTGCTTATATTTCCTGTGGTCGGAAGTTATCCATGCACGGACCGTCTTCGAGTCCGTTCACATGATCACACGTGACGGCTTGGTAGTCCACCACCGTTTTCTTGAGTCGAGATGCTAATACTGCTGCTTGCAGCTCAAGCCTTGGGATGCTCGTCTGCTTCAGTGGTGCGAATTTCGTTTTCCCAGCTACTAAGGCCACCACCGCTCCATGTCCGTGCACTATGCGCCAGTATGCTACCGCGGCAAAGGCTTCCTCGCTTGCGTCAGCAAAAACGTGGAGCTCCGCGACGGCCGTTGGAAAGGCGCTACCAAAGCAACGGGGAATTTTTATGTTCTCGACAGTTTTCAGTGCCTTTAGCCATTCTTTCCAGACTCGTTCCGCTTCCTCCGATATTGCTTCATCCCAGCCCGTTCCAGATCTCCAAACCGTCTGTAGCAACAGTTTAGCCTTCAGTACGTACTCCGCGGCTATACCGAAAGGGTCGAACACGGACATTGTTACGCTTAACAATTCGCGTTTCGTCGGGATGCGTTTTCCCTGTAAAAATTCTGGGTCAATGCGACCAAAGGCAAGAGCAAATTTCAGCTCGTCTCGCTCCGTGTCCCATTGCATCCCGAGTGCCTTCTGATGACCAGAATTAGGTTTGTCAAAATCCTTTAACGCTCCGCAAACTTGCTCTCCATTCAGTGCCTCGCTGACGACCTTTGAATTAGATACGAATCCTTTTAGGTTAAACCCACCCTTACGGTGGATGTACTTCAATTGCTTCGCTATTTTGATGGCTTCGCCCTCATCAGAAAAACAGTGCACGAAGTCGTCCACGTAGTGATTTTTTCTGAGAACTCACTGGCATTTCTGTTCTTCCCGTATTGTGCCGCACATGGAGAACACGTCGCACCAAACGTCATTACGCGCATACAATATTCTTCTATCTCCATATCGGGCCTTTCCCTCCACAGAAATATCTGCGCCGGCTGGTCTTCGACTCGTACAAAAACCTGGTGGAACATCTCCTCGACGTCGGCGCTAACTGGTATTGGCTTTTGTCGAAACTTCATTAGCACTTCGAGCATTGGTTTCCCTAAGTCCGGACGGCTTAAGAGGTACGAATTCAAGGAGCTTCCAGCTACCTGCGCCGCCGCGTCAAAGACGAGGCGTATCTTCCGTTTTAAAGTGCTCCCTTTTTAGTAATTCGTTGCTGTTGAGTTTACGCTCGAATGTTAAAAGTCTCTTATCAGCCATCGCTCGTGAGTATTCGGTTATTTCCATGTCGCTCTTCCACAATATTCCCGTTTCGAATCGCTCGCCCACTCGCCTGGTAGTATTCTCTAGTACTGAACAGGCTCTTACTTCGTCTTGTGCATCAACTCATTTGACGGAAGATGAAACGCCTAAGTAATCACTTATAACGAAATTCTTGACCAACTGGTCCACGGACTCATCTTCGTTCGTTGTATCTGCGACACTCTATCGCACCAGGAATATTCGTTGACTACTACCGGTTTCGTTTTCAGTTGCGCCGTAGACTACCCAACCCAGCTTCGTCAACACGGCAGCCGGACCCCGGCGACCATCGTCAGCTACGCGCTTTGCGATGCCTAGGTGCATATTATCTAGCCCGATCAACAGATCAGGGGTAGCACCTTGGTAGGTTTCGATTGGTAGTTTTCTAAATTCTTTACCGTCCTCACGGAGTGCGAACTTTTTACAATTTTGGCTCACGCCTGCTATCTCCATGCACACAGACATTGATGACTCTGTTACCACGTTATTGCCAAACCATTGCAGCGTAAAATCTCGCTTCGGTCCTGTAATGCCAAGTTCTGTAACGAGTTTCTCGTTTACTAAGCTTAGGGATGAACCCTCGTCGAGAAGCGCGTAACCGCTAACAGTTTTACCGTTGGCGTAGAGCTTTACCGGAGGCACCTTGAAAAGTAGATTTGGCAGACCATGAGATACTACCGCATTGGTGAGGATGCGCGGTCATTGTTCAAATTGCTGACTGCCTTTCCTCCCGTTGGATTCGAGGTTCGTGTAAAATCTCATGCCAATTCTGGGTGCACCTCGAATTGGTACATCTGTGTTCGCGATTGCATGTACTGCTTCGGTGGCCCGATTTCAAGCAATTGAAAGAAAGTCGTCTATGGCGTATGAGTCTCCATTTTCGCTTATGGGTCAGATCTGTAAAACGCTGGCACCGCTCAAGATCGTGATAACCAGAGCACATCATACACTTATTACTCTGATGTTCCTCAGTCTCAGATGCGTGAAAGAATCTCGGGCGCTTCTCTGTCTTCGTGCCGCCCTGTCGTTGCAACTCGCCTACATTGTTGCATATTGTGTTTGCGATAGTGCTTCCTCGCGTAGCCAATCTCCTAAATGCTGTATAGTTGGACGCGGGTGTATATCAATGGAGTACCGTGCCCATGCCAGCTTGCGCTGCGCTGGAAGCTTAGCTACGAGTTCTTACATAAGTATCGGGTTATTTAGGTGATGGTCACACTCGTACGCGGTTAAAAACAACGCTAAATTTTGTACCTTAGTAGAAAATGGGATAATTAAATCAATTCGGTTTTCAGGTATGCTTTAAATATTACGAATGCGCGCAATTTGGCTTCTGACAAGGAGCTCTGGCCTACCGAAGGGTTCCTTTAGTGTTTGTAAGACACGGTTGACGTTATTACTGTGAATTAGCAAGCACTCGACCGTCTCCCTAGCTTTACCTTTGAGCGCCCTTTGCCGTTGGATCATATTTTGTCGTTCTGAATAGTGGTACTCTTCGGTGGTAGCCGCAAATGCCTCCTTGAACATCGGCCAGTCATCTGGTCGACCGTCGAAGTCCGGTAAATCATACAACCTGCTCACAGGCTGCGTCGGTGTATGCGATAAAGCGCGGCTGAGCTCACTGACCGCAGCTGCTAGTGCATTACCCGACCCCTCTTCACACTGACTATTCGACTCTGCCGTTGTTGTAGCATTATTTTGCTGCTGGTTAAGTGCTGCTTTCAAGTTGCGAATTTCTTGCATCGCGGTTAATTGTGCCGCCACGCTATTGGCACCTTCCGAATCTGCAACGTTTGTCAGTTCCCTAACAGTAATATCTAAGGCCCCTATTATGAGTTACATTTGATCTTCGACTGTGGTCGAAAGTGCTGATCGAACGAATTTTCATTTGGTATTATGGCGCTCATTCGATGAAGAATAGCGCTATTGTGAACTTCGCTCGTTTATGTTGTTCACAATAGTATATTTTTCACCGCTGAGAAGCTTTGTTTACAAATCGAGCAAACTAAATAGTGTGCTTATACATATTTATGTAAATTTATGCAAATTAAAATGAAATAAAAAAGAAAGCAAGTTTATAAAAACATGGTAAAAATTAGTACAACGAAGTTCTGGGGTTCAACGATTCGTCAGAGGATGAGAGTTTAGTGAACTGGCCAGGAGTAGTAAATGTTTAGGAGAGTTTAAGTGTAGTCTTTACAATATATTTTGACATAAAATATATTTAAGAAATTTGTCTACAGATTTACTAAAAACTCCCGACTGTCTAAAAAGTCGTTTGTGAGCCAAATCTATTTAAAAAATTTTAAAAATATCCACAGCTCTATGATTTGTTCTCAGAGATCGTGCCAACTGAGTATTGGGATTTTCTTTCACAAGTAAAAGCAGCCTTTCGAGCTTGTGTTTTGTATTCACGACGTTAAAACTGCATGAAATTGATAAAAATTGTTTAAAATTAGTGTCTACCCGCCAAAAAGTAAGAAAACAAATGCAAATAATACATTTTTCACAATTTTCTAACACTTCGCTACACCATCGAAAGCAAAATTCTGTTCGACAGAAAATTCGATACTCAACGAAAATTTTGACACGGTTGCATAGCTCATTAATACGAATTTCACTTTCGATCTTCGATAACCAACGAAGATCGAAAATCGAATGCAACTCATAATAAGCTCGTTATCATGGCATTGCTTTCATAAACTGTAATGTTCGTTAGCGTTCCCACCATTACACGAAAAGTCTGGTTTTTTCACGAAATGAGCAGGCTCAAGCCATTCTAGGCCTGGCCTACTGTTGCCTTGCACGGCCTTTTGGTGCCATGGATGTTGACACGGGTTAACGGCATGTAACCACCTACGACTACTATATCGCTCCCGATTGACCTGACTTCCCTAATTTCCCAAAGGTACACTTACCGATGCTCTTCTCGATTCCTGCAGTCACTTCTTGCAGCTCACTGCTTCGCCAGTCCTTTCGTTCAAAAGGATGTTCTTGTTGTATAATTTTCAGCACACTCCCGTATCTGAACTTTCCTTGCTGCAGGAAAGTGAAAATAAAATGTTCTAGAAGATCGCGCTGGTGTCAAAATAAAACCCTTCAATTTTAGTTGTACATATTGCGATGTTAATAGTGATGGTAGCCCATCGATTTATTGATTAAATTTTGGTGATGTGGGATTGTATGGGGTTGGAGTTGGATTCGGTTGGGGTTGGATTGGTTTTATTTTCCTGTGAAGGAAAATACTGATAAAATACGCATGTTACAAAATGCATAACATGCTTACACTTCATGAGACCTCGCGCTCTTTTTCTTCTAGAATAAACTATTTTGGCGCGATAATTTTGACACATTGCACATAGTGTTACCAGACTCAAGTTTTACAAACACTTAACAATTATTTTGAGACAACTCACAGGGTTGCATTACAAGGTTACAATAATTGAGATTCTTAAACATAACTTCTGCTCAACAATGAGTTTAATTTTCTCGAACCGAGTCACCTTTTCACTTTTCGTTTCCGTGTATTGACTACGGGTGGGTGAAAAAAATTCTGGCGAAGCTCACGATTAGGCTGATTAGTAAAATGCATCGTTAATTAACAAAAAAAAAGATTAGCTTGTATATTTATCTCTCTAACGCATTAATTCTATATACGTCAAGACCAAGGCCCGACGCCGTTATGTCTGTATTTAATAACGTCTCTATGACAAAATATTAAAAAAATGTGTTCGTAGATTTTTATTTACTTCATTTGTCACATTAATATCGATCTGATTTTTTTTTTAATAAGTACCAAGAATAAATATTTAACAAAAAACTATTTCACTTGAGCTGAACCAACTTTTAGTTGCTCGGAGCTAATTTTGGAACGCTTCATAAAATATTTTCATAGACGGTAAATGCAACCCTGGTTGCATCATTCATGAGTTGAAAACCCAAAACAAATAATTAATTTGTGGATTGGAGCCTTTTGAAATGGCCTTTAGAAGCGGCAATGGAATTTCGACACTATTCAAGGAATCGTGAATATAAGCTGCCTTCCGTTTGGCATATTTGCGGTTTAAACCTTCAGAAAGTTACAAAAAAAACATTTTCTATTTTTTTATATATTTTTGAAATAAAAATACTCCACCTTGTACACCAAACAAAATTTCTTTAAACCTTCTTGCGCAGCAGGTTGTTGATCTTATCTTCACCGTTACCGAAACCACCAACCTCAACGTAGCCGCCGGTTGGTGTTGAGCTTGAATGGCCAGAGGAAGTTGGAGGCTTTCTTGAAGTGGGATCCAACAGTGAATATTGCCAAATAATCAACGCACTGAATATCGTGTGCTTTGCGCAATTTGCGTTCGATCACAAAGTTGTCAGAGATTGAGACACGTTGATGGTTGTGCTTGATAATTCCACGTTTGTAGATCAATTCACGAACTGATTTAAGATTTGGATAACCCCATGTGATATAGGGCTCGGCAATGCGTAGCATATTAATGGTTCAATTTGATGAACAAACCGTGGTTAATGTGGCGAAAACGGAACAACAGTAAAGCCAAAGAACGTAGATAACAATAAGGGACAACTCGTTATAATAGTGGCGAAAGTGCGCAACAGGGGCATGCCTTCTCTTTTGCCCTAGTGCGTTTTTTGATTGGATGAAAAGAGAAGGCACGCTCCTGTTGCGCTTTTTCGCCACAATTATAACGAGTTGTCCCTTGTTATCCACATTCTTTGGTAAAACTTTGCGCACTTTTGGTGCAACTTTGTTGATACCGCGGATTCAGATCACAAAAGCCAATTTGTCTTCTGCAGGCACGTAGAATGGGCCGCGTTTCTTTGCCAGACGGCGCAACTTATTCTCACGGTGTCCATCACGGATATATTTAGCTTGATATTTCTCAGCATGCACCAAGTTTTCACGTTTGCTTAAAAGGTGTTCGCACGAGGCGATTTTGCGTTCAACTCACGCAGGGTTGCACGGAAAAAAAGTGGAATGGCTAAATGTTGGCANCGTAGAATGGGCCGCGTTTCTTTGCCAGACGGCGCAACTTATTCTCACGGTGTCCATCACGGATATATTTAGCTTGATATTTCTCAGCATGCACCAAGTTTTCACGTTTGCTTAAAAGGTGTTCGCACGAGGCGATTTTGCGTTCAACTCACGCAGGGTTGCACGGAAAAAAAGTGGAATGGCTAAATGTTGGCAGGCGACCAATTTTGTTGAAAGCGATTAGTTGAAAGGCCGTTCAACCAAAAGTAGAATGCAAAGTTGGACAATGCAAACACCTTTTTATGGCGAATATTTTGAAATTTTTGTATATTTTGATATTTTTTTATATTTTGATATTTTTAGCCATTCAATTTTTTTTTCGTGCAACCCTGCGTGAGTTGAACGCAAAAGTTGCCTGAAAAATCGCCGCGTGCGAAAGCCCTATTAGTGCAATCACAGCAGAGCGCTTTAGTTTACGTTTGGTCAGGGTAGCACGTTTGCTGACCTGCTTCTTTCTGAACTTCAACTACGACTCGGGGACAGCGGGCAGCTTCCTGGAAGGTTGTTTGCCCTTTGCTTCGGGCTTCTTACCGGCCGTGGTGGCAGTCATCTTAACTTGTAACCTAGCACGTCGAGATGAAAAAAAATTCGCCAAATGTTTGAAGCACATCTTAAATAATGCCACTCGATTTATAACATTTCTATTAAGCACCATTTCATTTAATTAAATACTTTTTTAATACATAAGATATGCTGCAAGTAGGCACTTGCTTTCCCAAATTCCATCTTGCTTATCGGCATAATTTTCCAAATGTGCCTGCGCTGCTACTTCATACTAATAACTTCATTTTCAAACTGCGCCTTCTATGTTGCCTCAACATATCCTAAAAATACATAAAATTTACATTAAACAATAGAAATCGCAAAAATTAGCAAATAAAATACTCCCTTCATTTTGTTTTGTTGTAAAATTTCTGAGAAATGTGAATTCACCACGATGCAATACAGAAAGAACAAGGACCAGGGATGTTATTTTAAGTAACCTAATATTCAGTGGCAATGCGCAGAGCGTTCAGAGTAGCAAAGATAATTTGTATCAAATATAACATTAAACGGTGGTTATAACACACTTTTTAATATTATTAATCAGAGTTCATACATTATATGGTATTTCTTTCAAAAATTAATGCACTATATGCATATTTAATTAATGTTTAATGTTTTACAAGGCTGTTTGAGTCTTTAATTATTATTTTTCCATGTTTATTATTTTTAATAAATGACACATGAATTAACAGGGTTCCATTTGGCTGAACTCTGTATGAGAGCGTGTTCGATCGACTATTTTTCATGTTGCATATAAGCACTTGTATTTCAAGCGAGCTACACTGACATGAGTCAATTCGATACCCCGTTTGATGCCATATAAACGAGGAAAAAAGGAACGCATTTGCTTCCTGATTTTTTTTAAATGCGTCATTCTGGAAAAGGTCCGGAAAGNCGGTTAGAAAACGTCTTAAAATGTAGACGTCTACATTTTGAGACACTATTTGGAACGAACTGTGAACACCCCAATAGATTATTTTGTTACTAAAAAGAAGTTGACAATCTTTGCGAACTGAAACGCGAGATCCCAAAATAGCTATAGTGCTGCCACTGTATTAGTATTTCGTAATAATTCACTTTTCCTTACAAGGTGTGTGCAGTGGTCAATGCTTTTCGGTATCTTCTTCCATTTATTATATATATATAAATGAAAAATTTTTATTAAAAATCGCCTGCGGCGCTTTCCCCACAAAAATCAATGCTTCGATAAATAATGAAAATTTTTAATAAAAATCGCGCGATTTTTTATTAAAAATTTTCGCATGCGGCGCTTTTCCCATAAAAATCAATACTTCGATAAAAAACTGTAAACCATAAAACTAGCGCTGCCATGGTATAGCGAAATTTGCTATTATATTTTGGTTAGATTATTTTATTTAGGTGAAAGTAAAAAAAGAAGAAGAAGTGTATAGTGTAAACTGAGTGTAATAGAGANTTTTCGCATGCGGCGCTTTTCCCATAAAAATCAATACTTCGATAAAAAACCGTAAACCATAAAACTAGCGCTGCCATGGTATAGCGAAATTTGCTATTATATTTTGGTTAGATTATTTTATTTAGGTGAAAGTAAAAAAAGAAGAAGAAGTGTATAGTGTAAACTGAGTGTAATAGAGATAATGAAATGTGAAATAAAGTGGCAATACCAGCGATTTGAGGTTATAATAATTTTGCCAAGCGCAAAGTTTGTTTACTCTGTTTTATTAACGAAATATATAAAATAAAAGTGAATAAATGATTTTGTTTGCATAAAACAATAACCGGAGACGTTCTAATAGTATTTTAAAAGTGGAAACTGGTGATTTAGTCCATTTTTGACGTGGTAATTGCCCATACAAAACAACGAAATTTACCAAAAGTTTTTTGTTTATAACTATTAAATGGTTAATAATATTAGCCCTCCCCCTCCAGATTGTTAATAGGGGGACCGAAACGCGTCGTTTATTACCCCTCCCGACTTTTCCGGAACTTTTTTAGGGGTTGTTACCCTATACTAGAGAATTACCTTTCTCGCCTAAAAANTTCCGGACCTTTTTTAGGGGTTGTTACCCTATACTAGAGAATTACCTTACGATTTGCAGGTTTTTTCTTGCAGGAAAGCGTTCCACGTGCTAAAAAAANTACACAACATGCGTTCGCCGGCAAATGCGTCACGCCGTCAATGTCAAATAGAAGTTGCGTTCCAGGTGCTCACGATATTCACGATTTGCAAGTTTTTTCTTGCAGGAAAGCGTTCCAGGTGCTAAAAATCTGTAAGTCAAACCACTTTTGTGAGAGTAACTTGCTCTCTCTCTCAGTCAGAAGTTGCAGGTTTTAGTCCAAAGTTTTTCTTCCTGCAAGTTCATCAAAAGTGTCAAACGATAGGCGGGGTTGCATTTGTAAACAAAAACAGAACCTTAAGCGCCACGGAGACAATCAAATAAATACGTCAAGCATTGCATATGTATGCGATAGGCCCGCAAACGTTCAAATAAACTCGTCAATTAAGCAAACAGTTTATTTTTCTTGTCCGCGCACTTGCTCACCACGACGATCAGAAGGCAAGTGCGCTTGTTTTTTGTCAAGCATAACGCGAGACGGTTGATAAAGATATTTGATCGTAGTTACAGGAAATGTGGTTTTTCGTGTTCCAGGTNGCCACGGAGACAATCAAATAAATACGTCAAGCATTGCATATGTATGAGATAGGCCCGCAAACGTTCAAATAAACTCGTAAATTAAACAAACAGTTTATTTTTCTTGTCCGCGCACTTGCTCACCCCGACGATCAGAAGGCAAGTGCGCTTGTTTTTTGTCAAGCATAAGGCGAGACGGTTGATAAAGATATTTGATCGTAGTTACAGGAAATGTGGTTTTTCGTGTTCCAGGTGACCCTTATTGTTTCGCTCTCGCTTCTCTCTTTCAAGAGAGTAATTTTGAAATTTGACAGTTTTACAGGTTTTTACACGAAGTCATCTGGAACGCAACAAATATTGAACACGTGCGTTTGTATAACAGCTGTTACAGACGATGCCGTTACGAATGCGTTAACGCAGTTTCCGTCGAAAGTGAANATGTGGTTTTTCGTGTTCCAGGTGACCCTTATTGTTTCGCTCTCGCTTCTCTCTTTCAAGAGAGTAATTTTGTTATTTGACAGTTTTACAGGTTTTTACACGAAGTTATCTGGAACGCAACAAATATTGAACACGTGCGTTTGTATAACAGCTGTTACAGATGATGCCGTTACGAATGCGTTAGCGCAGTTTCCAACTCGCTACTTTTCTGTTGCGTTGTAAAATAATAAATGAAATCTCGATCGGCGATCACTGAAACGCAACTAGCCACTGTATACGCGAAAAAGCANTATCCAAATAATGTAAAATAATAAATGAAATCTCGATCGGCGATCACTGAAACGCAGCTAGCCACTGTATACGCGAAAAAGCAATGTTGCCACTTTTCCTCATTAAACCATGTTTGAATCCACGGTGCAGCGAACAAAGGTGGCGCCGTCAGTGGTACCGCTACTTTGGTTTTGCCGATTTTGACAGTTGTGGTAACTTGTAGATAAACCTTTGTTTACAAATCAGGAACAAAGAGAATTTTATTAAATATTATGTTACCAGGCTCGTCTGATCCATGTTTTTAGCGCGAATAAAACTACATTATTCCACTTTCTGGCCCAACGTTTCGCTAAAACATTTTTAGCATCTTTAGGGGCAATTCGGGNTCCTGAAAAGTGTCAACCAAGACCAAAAAAAAAATTGAATTTTGCCTGGACAAAGTTTATAGATGCCAATCGATAACTACATATATTGTCAAATATTATGTTACCAGGCTAGTCTGATCTATGTTTTTAGTGCGAATAAAACTACATTATTCCACTTTCTGGCCCAACGTTTCGCTAAAACATTTTTAGTATCTTCAGGGGCAATCCAGCTTTATTAAATCTGCCACAAACCAAAAATACAAAGGCACATTGTAGTTAAAAATTAATGAATATATCATACAAACATACATATACATATATGGAATTAAAAATTATAAACAACAATTTGAGGACAAAAAACTCACAATGTTTAAGAACTTTGATTAACACCTAAATACAGCGCATCTGTACCATCTTTTGTGGTAGCTTNTCGGACAATAAAACATATAAAGAGAATTTTAATTATAAGTGAAAAATCAGTTTAAATGGTGTTAATTTGCAATTTCTGAGTAATATTTGAGTTGAAGACTGCGTAAAAACTAATAAAATGAAGTGCCGTGTGTTAAATTTCGACAGCCGTTAATGCAGCGTTTTTGCTGCATTTGAGNGTCTTTTTCCTTCTTTGCATTATCCTAAGGCTTTCTAGTGTATATCGGGTAAAATACCGAACACAGACACAACAAAAACTACTAAGAAATTTTAA
>NW_016157444.1:20521-20761 GCF_001687245.7 Rhagoletis zephyria
AAACACAGCACTTGCCTACAAATCTAATTACACTCTGTCGTCAATATACACAAAAACTAAGTGCTCAGTAGATATCCAACAACAAAACAATGTAATGTATGAAATTAAATGTAAGGGAAATGAAATTGAGGAATGCGAAAAAGTGTCCTTTAGGGGTTAGACTAGGAGAACATGAAGCAAATATAAGAAAACATAAAAGCAGTACAGCATTATCACAACACATCATAACAAGTGGACATA
>NW_016157444.1:26130-28083 GCF_001687245.7 Rhagoletis zephyria
ATGGCAACGGAAATTATTCAATTACACACAAGAATGGAATAACCACAGCAACTGGTGGCTTTCTTCAGAAACAAGATTTACATTATGACATCGGTTCAAGTTCTCAGTACCAACACGTACGTCAACCGAGTGTACGCAGTCGCAGTCAGCAACCGATGCCCACGTCAGATGAGCTTGACAGGCGATTCGCAAAAGTTTTGGTAAGCCTTCATTGGGAAAATTTTAGTTAAAATCGACACGAAAAAAATTGGGGGGCTAGATTCTAAAAGTGAAGACCCCAACTCGCGCACTCTTATAGTTTTTAAGTAATTTGTTGTTAAAGTTGCGAAATTCACCAAATATGTTGATGCAAATTGCATCCTTTTGATCATCCAAAAGTGCGCGAAATAGATAAATGTGACTTGGGTGGGCTTTAAAGCATAAACCGACGGCAGCGTTAATACGGATCAACTCGTTAATTCGGAATTATCTCGGGAATTAACTGCAGTTGATCCGGATTAAGTCCTAGAGTTAATTCCCAAACTTAACTCGGATCAAGAGAATTTTCGATGACAACACTAACCAAAACTCGGCGAGAGTAGAATACAGGGAAAATGCAAAATTAGCAAGTACATATACCTTTTCATCGGTAATGCAGTCACTATGCTAATTCAAATAGGAATCCACTTTAAAATAGCTTTGTTTCTTAACAGATAATTATCACAAGTTATCACTAATTTCTGCTGGAAAGCGTTTCTTAACCCAAAAAACTGGCAGAAACTAGCAGCTCTCTCTCGATCTTACGTTCTTCTTTTTTGGCTCTCCTGCAAATTTCTGCTAGTAAAATTTTTACTAGCAGAAACTAGCAGCTGTCAAAATGGATAAACAAAAATTCGCGCCAAATATTTTTAATAGTCAAATACACCGATCAGCTGATTACTTGCTAGTTTCTGCTAGTTTTGCGTTTCTTTACTTTTTCGTTATTTCGCTCTCTGTGAGCGTAATTCTTTCAATTTTCTCATTCTTCTTCCTGATAATTATCTGCTAGTAAAGAAAAGAAACAAAGTCAATGAATAAGAACTTATTTCGGTGACTGCATTACCGACTACAGGGTGGATNTCAAAATGGATAAACAAAAATTCGCGCCAAATATTTTTAATAGTCAAATACACCGATCAGCTGATTACTTGCTAGTTTCTGCTAGTTTTGCGTTTCTTTACTTTTTCGTTATTTCGCTCTCTGTGAGCGTAATTCTTTCAATTTTCTCATTCTTCTTCCTGATAATTATCTGCTAGTAAAGAAAAGAAACAAAGCCAATGAATAAGAACTTATTTCGGTGACTGCATTACCGACTACAGGGTGGACGTCTGATGTGATGTTTTGCAGTTTCTTTGTGTTCTACGCTAACTGAGCAAATAATGCAACTGATTTCTTCATCCGCGGTAGTCGAGTAGTGAGCTGCGTACTACAAGCCTGTAGGTCCCAGGTTCGTTCCTCGGTTGCAGCGATTACCAAAAAAATTTTGTTTATATTATTTCTTTTATTTTTCTAAATTTTATTTGATTTGTATATTTAATTGTTTTTTATATTGTTTGCGTTTGTTTTATCTTATTTCACATTTTTATTTCATTTCATTATTTAATTTTACTAAAGNGATGTGATGTTTTGCAGTTTCTTTGTGTTCTACGCTAACTGAGCAAATAACGCAACTGATTTCTTCATCCGCGGTAGTCGAGTAGTGAGCTGCGTACTACAAGCCTGTAGGTCCCAGGTTCGTTCTTCGGTTGCAGCGATTACCAAAAAAATTTTGTTTATATTATTTCTTTCATTTTTCTAAATTTTATTTGACGTGTAATGGTTGCAATAATGTCATTAAGGAAAACATGTCCAGTGAAAACATGTCTTGTGTTCTTTATGTAATAGTCGGCACCATCAGAAATGTTCGGGAATCAATTCAAAGGACTTTAAAAAGAT
>NW_016157444.1:28183-71560 GCF_001687245.7 Rhagoletis zephyria
TACAAGCAAGAGCGTAACGATGAGAACGCGACAGCATGCAAAATGACCCTACAAAAAATAGGACTAATCCGGGATGACTCCGGGAGCAATCGCAAAGGAGCATGCGACTAATACCACTTTTGATCTCTTTATATGGAATGAACTGATCGCTNAATGAACTGATCGCTTTTGTTCGAGCATGTCCTATGAAGAGACTAATTGTTCACCTTTATACCCGAAAGGGTATAAAAAGCGACTAGTCACTTTAAAAAAAATAAAATAAAAATTTGCGCCAGCTGAGATTCGAACCGGGTTGCTCAGTTTTGTTAGGCGAATACTCTCTCTGTGTGCCAACGCCGAACATGAAATGAATCGTTTATAGTAGCCGTTAGAGATAAGTTGGGGAGCGTAAATTATTAAAAAGAAGTCTGACTTTTTTTGTCGAGTGTTATTTATCTCAAAATAACTTTCAGTTTAATAACAACAAATATGAATATTCGAATGGCTTTTGCGTATAACTTACGATTCTTTTTTCATAATTTGCTGATATTGCAAAAGAGTTTTGCATAAGAGACATAGNCCCGTTAGAGATAAGTTGTGGAGCTTAAATTATTAAAAAGAAGTCTGACTTTTTTTGTCGAGTGTTATTTTCTCAAAATAACTTTCAGTTTAATAACAACAAATATGAATATTCGAATGGCTTTTGCGTATAACTTACGATTCTTTTTTCATAATTTGCTGATATTGCAAAAGAGTTTTGCATAAGAGACATAGAGTTAGATACTATTTTCAGCGAGTTCTTACTTAGTCTTTAAAAGTTTTTGCGTATTTGAAAAAATTAATTTCAGCAATGAGGAAATATGGATGAAGTCCTTAAATAGTGGTACTTTTCCACAGTTTGAAATAATCATACCTATTACAGTATCCGACGGATGCCGTCCGCACGGATCTAATCCGATTCGTACTGTCATAACAAGCGAGTGTGAAGGATTAGATTCTTGCGAATGACATCCGTGGGATACATGCCTATTCCGGTCCGCAGGATGTCGTTCGCCTGAATCTAATCCTTAAAACTCGCTTGTTATGATAGTGCGAATCGGACTAGATCCGTGCGGATGATAAACTTAAACGAAGCAACTGAGGCTATTAAGCTTGCTTTCTGGCTTCCTGCTTCTAGTTAAAGTTTTTTAATGTGAACTTCAAATTAAAAGTAATTTTAAATGAAATGTATAGAATTCTTTGACTATTTAAACACTGAAGATGGAAATGATCTCATTATTGCTATTCAAAAATGTCTATTTCACGAAAGCAATTTAAGTGAAAAATGATTTTAGTTTTTTGAATTTTATATGGAAATTGACAAAAAATAAAAAATCATTTTCCATTTAAATTGTTGGTGAAACCGGCTGTTACATTCGTAATTTTGCTTTGAATAAAAATGTACTGAAAAGTNAATTTTTGGTTTGAATAAAAATGTACTGTAAAGTACTCATTTTTTTTAGCATGAAAAAGGCTAACGTACTGATTTCACGCATACAAAATCTGGCAACCCTAGCCAGCCATATTAACCTAACCTAACCATAATAACATCAATATAATCTTCATACAAGCCATATGGTCCCTAGAATTCTATTTAAGTATATTTGCTCATTAGTGACTCGGGATATTTTATTTCTTATGCCGATTTGATACTAGTATCGATACTTGTATGGCATCGTAATGTATTCAAACCGTATAAACACAGTACATATACAGCACCGAAATTGATTTGTGTTTATTTCTGTTTTTCTGCTTTTACGCCGAAAAGTAGAGTATGGAATCACGTTACCAAGTTTGATAAAAGCTCAGTTAAGTGCAACGTTTGTTTGAAAAATCTGAAATTTTGGTGCATAGAACAATTTTAAAGAATGATTTACTGATTTTCTGATAATACCGAGCCATTTTTCATATTTTGTTTATTACGCACTGCAGTTGTTAAAGATTTCTTATTAATATTCATTAACTGCATCATTCATATTATGTAAAACATTTTTTGTATAAAAAAAAATATATATCGATATTTTATTTCCGATACCAAAACAAATATTTGTATTGATACTTAGCTTCTGGTACATCATTTGATACTGGTATCGCAACATCCCTAGAACCGGTTCACTTTTCAATTTTGGTTTCCATATATTTACTATGGGCGGAATACAAATTTTCGGTTGAAATTTTTTTCGGACGAAACTCGGGATAAGCCAGATTATAAAAGCAGTATGAAATATAGGTAGGGCTTTTTGAAAAGTGGCTTGAAACTCTGATGTTTTTAATACTAACACTTTAAAATTTTTATTGAAGGTGTATTTTAATACATCCTACCAAAATCTGCGAAAAACGCAGTTTCGAGAAAAGTGTTGGTTAGGGCCTTTGTGAATTAAGGTACATTCATAATTTTGCTTTGAATAAAGGTGTACTGAAAAGTACTGATTTTTATAGCATGAAAAATTCTAATATTCTGATTTCGCGCAAAAAAAATCTGGCAACCCTAGTTTCTTTCCATCTGTCTTTCTATACCAACTGTATGAATTGATAAAACTTTGATTGCGTTTTCCCAAAAATTTTAAATTTTGAAATACTTCATTATATTATTAAATTTGCGATGGCTTCCAAAACATTGGCGTAAGCTACCCTCTTCCTTTTGGAATGCTCAAATTCAGCTTTCCGGGTAAGATAACACCTTAAAAATCCCATTGCCTCCTCACGGGACTTCTGCTCATCGCTTCTTATCTTGATATCTAAAATTTAAATAAAATTCTAATTGTTTATGTATCCATAAAAATAAAATGAATTTGACATTTGCATGAAGTTTTCCCAAAGATTTTTCGCCAGCTCATTCACAATACAGCTGTTTTTTCACTTAACAACACTACGCATCGGGTCGCGTATTTTTTAACCGACCTGGCTGAACACGGATAAATAGCCGAGTTTGCGTTGTTGCTTTGCATGTATTTCGTTACTGTGCCGAGTGTTTTTTGTCGCTCGTTTACTAAAAAATACACCTTAAAAGTGTTGGAACACCAGCAAATGAACATGAATAATCATCTCACCATTTTTGACTGAAAAAAAGGAAGCCAACCACGGCCAACAATTTTGCGTGATATAGGAATGAAAAAAATTACATTAAACATTTATTCGTTCAAGGAACTTACATTCCTATGATAAACTACATACTGCAACCTTAGTAACCTTGATACTTAGATGGTCCCTTACTTGCACCGGAATGCATCTGCAAATCGTGTCACCCTAATAAAATAATGACAAAACTGTCTACCTTTGGCTGATGAAGATGAACGATTGCCAGAATCGATCAGATACAGATAACACAAATCAATTAAGCACCAGAGGTAATAAGTGACATAGAACGTTTTACAGTATCATCGACGATATCCTAAACTAATCAAATTAACTATAAACAAGATCACATATTCCCATCTTCGCAGACTTCATCATCACCATCGGCCGAGTCCTCGAATTTATATATGTAAAAGCAGAGTAGAGGAAAAAAAGAAAATAGAATACAAAAAGAAATTACTAAAAAACTTCTTGCAGGTGGGAGTAGGGATGTTCCGATACAAGTAAATACGAGTATGTACTCGATACTTTTGTTTCGATACCAACTACTTTTTTACTCGAATAGTTGTTTCGATAGCTACTTGGTATCGAAAGAAATGTACTTTTATCGAATCGATATGAGCAAGTGCCATATCTTGTCGGCCATATTTTTTCTCCGGAAGAAACCAGAGACCATAACGATTATAAGAAATAAAATTAAATATTGCTCTATAATTATTACTGAACAATGGAGAAGTTGTTTTCGTCTCGCGGGACGATTATTTTAAAATTTAAATTATTTTCGTCATATCATTATAATTATATGGGACTTTTATTTTTTTCGTGTCGCGGGACGTTTATTTCAAGACGGAAATAATTTACGTCTCCTCATAATAACACTGTGAGACAAATGGTAGGGGTCAGTGATCGGGAAGGGTTCAAACTACCGGGGAAAGTTATATCGGTAAAAAAGAAGTTATACGTGTCCCAGCGTTTCGCTGGGTCACGTCTAGGAATCGAGATATATCGATTTGAAGTAAGTAACTATCATATAGGGGAAATTGTCACCTTTGGTGGTCTTTTTTTTGACATAACTCGAGAACCACTAGTCCGATTTTGCTCAAACAAATTTAAAAAAATTAAAAATTACAATTCCTTTAATCTGTTCATATAACGTTTTTCTATATAATCAACAGTTTTGCCGGTAAAAATAAATGTATGAAGAAAAAAAATATTTTTTGCCTAAAATATTAAATTTTTTTATTTTTTAAATTCATAAAAAATCCAAAACGGAAAAAAGGCAAGTCGTATTACTTTCACGCAAAGTCACATAACCTTTAAGCAAAATGAGACATAGATCATGAAAATCGATGGACGCGTTTCGCTTTTATTCACAATTAAGTGAAGGTATCTCATTTTGACAAGAATATTGATTTTATGTTTCAATGAATTTGGATAATATTTATTATATATTATTTATTATTAACACGTAAAATTAAAAATTATTAAAGGTAATTATTAGGTTATTACATAGATACATAGGTTATAAAAATTGATGAACGCAAAACTTATTTTCGTTTGTTTGCGCCCTTTACTTTCTTGCGTGGTGGTTCGCCCACTTGTTCAGAGTGTGTATCGGATTTTTACCGGCAAAACTGTTGAGTATATAGAAAAACGTTATATTAGCGAAACGCCGGGCCACGTATAACTTGTTTCTGACCGATATAACATTTCCCGTTGGTTTCATCCCATCCCGATTTTGACTGTCGCATAGTGTAATTATTGGGATTTTTATATTTTTTCATCTCTCGGGACGTTTATTTCAAGACGAAAATGATTTACGTCTTCTCGTAATAATTATATGGGATTTTTTTTCGTATCTCGTGACGTTTATTTCAATACAAATATAATTTACGTCTTCTCATTATAATTATATGGGATTTTTATTTTTTTGTCTCTCCGGACGTTTATTTCAAGACGGGAATGAGTTACGTCTTCTCCTAATAATTCTAAATAAAGGAATGAAACTTGTTAATTAGTCCGGAGATTTGATCTGCATCGTTCGTTCGATTTCGTTCGAAAAATGTGGTGTGAAATTAAAGGGTTTTGCTTTTACGTGGTTTAAGTTTATTGAAAAGGGTTGCCAGATGTTAGAAAATCAAATTCCAAAAATCGAGCTCGGAGATATTTGCGTTTAATTTCGTGAAATCCGCAGTACATGTACCGTGTACCGATTCTATTAAGAGAAGGCGTGTGACGTAAATCATTGTCGTTTTGAAATAAACGCCACGAGAGACGACAAAAATAAAAGTCGCATATGTATAATTATTATGAAAAGACGTAAATCACATCCGTCTTAAAGTAAACGTCCCACGAGACGGAAAAAAATAAAAGTCCCACCTAATTATTATGATAAGACGTAAATCCTTTCCGTCTTGAAATAAACGTCCCGCGAGATGAAAAAAAAATAAAAGTCCCAAATAATTATTATGAGAAGACGTAAATAATATTCGTCTTGAAATAAACGTCCCGAGAGAAATAAAAATCCCATATAATTATTATAAAAATACGTAAATAATTGTCTTCTGAAAATAATCATCCCACGAGACGAAAAATAATTATTATACAAAGACGAAAAAATTTCGCTTAAAACAAGGCGACGTTTTTGATCTCAAATATTAGGATAATAATTATTTTGGGTCTCTGGAAGAAGCTTAGCACAGCGTCGTTTTTATGCAAAATAATTGCTTTAAGCAATGGCACCGCCAAAAACTAAAGCGTGGATATATTTTTACAAAGCTAGTGTTACAACAGCAAAGTGCAAGCAATGGTTTGAAGACGTAAAGCTTTGTGGGTACCTTTCAAATGTTGAATTTTACCTCTAGCGTTAGTAATGAACAAATATACATGTCGACACCTGAGTGGAAGATCGAGCTAATCGGTAGCCAGTTCGAAAACGCCCTCTCACAGAAAACTTCAACAACGCCCTATTTCAGAATTTGGTTCAAAAACGCCCTTGCTCAACTTTAAATATATTGAAAATATTTGAATCGACAGCTGGAATAGGTCGGCCACAAATAACGCTTGAAAATTACTTTCGATTTTTCGCATATAAAAGGATGAAAAATTATCGATATAGGTATCGATACATTCGGTTTACTCATATAAGTAGTATAGAAATAGAGATTTGAGTAAACTCATTTAAGTAGGTATCGATACTCTGATGGTGTCGGAACGTCCTTAGGTGGGAGAAATCAACTCACAGTCAGAGTCGATGAGTTTTTCCTTCCATTCTGTAGTCACTAGGGATATTCGTCGTTATCGCGACGCTTTACTGTGTCTTCAAGATCGTGCAAATATTTAAACACTTCAATCGCGTTGACATCATTACCTTCGATTTTTAGAAGCGTTTCCGACAATAATTCGGCCTAATAAATAACTAAAAAATAAACTTATTCAAATAAAATTTAAACTAAAGAATGTTTTGAACAGCTTGCCTGTTCATGTACGAGAGGCAACTAGAATCTTAATGCTGGATAAATTTTCCTACACTCGCAAGTCGTAGAGAAATGCTAGGTATAATATTTATCGTAAAATTAATGACAGGCTTGATTAAAAGTCCAGCCCTTCTGGCTGAGCTAAATTTTAATGTTCCCTCTCGAATGTCAAGACACTTTCGACCTCTGGTTTTGAAGCCATGCAAAACTAATTTTGAATTAAACGAATCATTCGGCTTTTATTAGCTTGGGATGTAAATATGTATTTTTGATGCGCCTAAAAGATGCAGCGATTTCCATTCTCAACTTACATACCTGATGACAGTACGAATTATAATTGCTTTAAATTACCAATCTTGAAGTAACCTGATTTCAGTACGAATGGAAATTGTGGAAAGCGTGTTTTTAGTTTTTTAAACTATATTTTTTTTTTATTTTTACTATAAAGAAAACTATCATTTCCTCTCTCAATAATTGAAGTACTACTATCTTTAACATAAGCTGATGGATTTGATTCTGTAGCTGAATAGTTTTAGATCTCGACACTTACCAAACTCCTGTTTCCACGACTCTTTTGCAAAAATAAAAAAAAACAAGTAATTTTTAGCAAAAAAAAACCGACTTCAACTCTCANAGCAAAAATAAAAAAAAACAAGTAATTTTTAGCAAAAAAAAAACCGACTTCAACTCTCATATAAAAAAAAATATATATATATATCTCATGATACGCTGATCGGATCTTAACCAGATTAGTATGGGACCACCTCTGACACACTACCTTTCCGATGCAAAAAGAATTATCGAAATCGGTTGACGTGGTCCAAAGTTATGNGTTCCGTACGTCATGCGGTTGGGTGGGAATGTAGGGTAAAACCGTTGGGATTAATTAAATGAGCTCGTAATTTGATGACTTATTAATTTATGCTAGAATTGTNCAGTTCCGTACGTCATGCGGACTGCGCCCGTCGTGTCGGTTGGGTGGGAATGTAGGGTAAAACCGTTGGGATCAATTAAATGAGCTCGTAATTTGATGACTTATTAATTTATGCTAGAATTGTCCTGTTCACACAAGGCCAGTTAATCGGCTATGACAAAGTCGGTTTTCCTCATAAATCTGATTAATTTGGTGTGCGTTTTCATTAAGATCTTTTACCAGCAGATGTTATGCAAACTAGATTGTAATATCCCTCTGCACATGTGGGATGGGCTGTAAAAATTACAGTTATGTATTTATTATAATAAAAGTAATAACTTTTTTTTTATATATATTATGTGTTTTTTATAAGCGTGAAACACAAAAGAATAACTTAAGTTGGTTATAAATTCGGACAAACTAGACAATTTAATTAGTTTTTCTTTATTTGGATTAACGATTAATGATTGAAATTAATTAATCGTAATCACAGCCGACGATGAATGATTAAAAAATTGTATCATTACTCGTACAGATGATTACGAATAATTAATTTAAATCGTTAATCGCGATTAACATTTTAATCGTTAATCAGATTGACATTTTGACAAACCCTGCAGTTAAGGCGCATCCATATAAGGTTGTAGCAATTGCATATAAGTAAAAGTTCCGTGTATTTTGTTATTGCTTTTTGGTGCATCAGGATGTCAAAACGAAAGAAAATAGGATATGATTTTTGCCATTTCGTTACAAAAATTTCATATCAGCTGTTCAAGTAACACCACCTCGTATAGATGCGCCTTGCATTGAAGTGAACAAATAAAAATGAGAGTATATCCTGACGACAATATGTTCCACGTCGAATGGAAGTGCATCACAAGCATGTTTTAGTGCGTTGTGCGCAATATTGGTACTGAGGTGGTTGCGATAGTGATGTCCCGTCGATACTATCGATAGTGCCATCGATAGTTTGCCACCACTAGTACCATGCATGTAAAGTGACTTTCGAAAGAATTTTTTTTATTTCCGAAAGGCAAATTGCAGCGAAAATTTCTGAAATCGCTTTTTGATTGTTTACACGGCGAATGAATTTCTAGGAATATTTCTTGATACTAAAATGACACCGCGAGCCGCTAAAATAAACAAATTTATAAAAACAAGATAACGAAAAATAAATGGATTTAGAAAAACATACAAGATGGATCGATACTATCGACAGTATCGATAGTAGGGATATTAATTTTTCGGCTTTTTCCGATCCTGGAATTTTCGGTATGGCATTGTCACAATCCCGGGATCCCGGGACTAGTGCCGGGATTTAGATATTCATTACTTTTTAACAAGTTGAATTGAAAAAATTGCTTCTATATTGTTTGAGAAGCTCTGCTACCATGAAATAAATAATAAATAAATGGGTTTGAAACCTACTTTTTTATTTAAAGTGGCGTTTTTATTTTTTCTCTCTGGCCGCAGGATTTATTTTGAAGGACTTTGTAATTTCAAGGATATGATTAATTCCAAAAATTAGTAAAAAATTCAATGCAATGTAGAATAAAAACATGGGTAGCAAATGCAATAGGAAATTTCGTTAGAATTTAAAAATTTTAAACTTTTTGGATTCACAAGGACGAATTAGTAATTTTTAAGCTGATAAAGTTAGAAGAACGAAATTCGAGGATGTTATCGAGTTTATATAAGCCCTTAACATATAACTTTTTCAAAAACAAATATTGCGAAATTTAAAGGATACAATTTTTTAAATGACATTTTCAATATTTACGAGCCCTTCTGCACTAGAAACTTGAATCTGTTAACATTCTACAGGATTTCCTAATTAATTTTATACCCATACTTCTTCTCTGAGCATTTTTGAGTTACTGACGTCAAAGTGAAAAACTATAAACGCAATTTTACTATATTTGGCCCATGGTTTCGCGAGTATATTGATATTTGTGTTTTAAATTTACTATCGCTCGGTGTTATATGTGAGCTAGACATTTATAAAAAAATATTAATTATTAAATAAAACAAGTAAGAGCAGCGCTGTCTTCGGCTATGCCGAAGACTTCATACCTTTCATGAGCATCTGAAAATTTTACTTTAACAGATTACTGCATTTGAATAAATTTATATATTCACAACAGGCATAGATAGAGGAGATACATATATAAAAAATCATATCTAAACAATCAGAGGTATGGAAGATATACCTTATATAGCACCAATCTAAGTGATTTTCACTACTGTGTGATCGGTACGTAAACCGGTAACACAATTTAATGGGTTTAGCTTCCTACATAAAGGAGATACATATATCGCAAAAACTGGTATCTGAACAATCAGTGGTACAAGAGATTATGATTATACAGCATAGATTTTGACGATTTTCTCAGTAGACTTTGTATTATTATTTAAAAAATAGCTTACGAAATTTATCGGTTTTAGCTGTCCAAATAAAGGAGTTTTACAGTAAAACCCCATATCTGAACAATCAGTTGTATGGGGGCAATAAACAGGTTATAGTGACCCGATCTTTGTTAATTTTATTGTAAACTTTCTGTTGATAATGAGTGAAAATAGGGCGAAATTTCATGTTTCGAGCTACATAGATGGAGTAGTTATAACAAAAAATCGCATATCTGAACAATCAGTTGTATGGGAGCTATATGTAAAAGTGACCCGATCTTTGTTATTTTCACTGTATATTCTGGTGTTAATGGGTGGAAGTATTGCAAAATTTCATGTTCCTAGGTGCATAAATGGAGGAAAATAGGGCGAAATTTCATGTTTTGAGCTACATAGATGGAGTAGTTATAACGAAAATTCTCATAACTGAACAATCAGTTGATTTTGATGTTTCTAGCTGTATAAATGAAGAAGTTATGGCAAAAAATCTCATATCTGAACAATCAGTTGTATGGTGGATATAGGTTGTAGCGACCCGATCTTCGCCATTTTCACTGAAAGTATTCTTTTGATAATAAGTGACAACAGTGCAAAATTTCATGTGTCTAGCTACATAAATGGAGGAGTTATAACGAAAAATCTTATATCTGAACAATCAGTTGTATGAGAGCTATAGGTTATAGTGACCCGATCTTTGTAATTTTTACTCTAAGTTTTCTGTTGATAATGGGTAGAAGTAATACAAAATTTCATGTTCCTAGCTCCATAAATGTAGAAGTTATAACAAAGAATCTCGAAAGCATTCCTTTGATAATAAGTGACAACAATGCAAAATTTCATGTTCCTAGCTGCATAAATGGAGAAGTTATAACGAAAAATCTCATATCTGAACAATCAGTTGTATGGGAGCTATATGTTATAGTGGTCCGATTCTTCCGGTTCCGACAAATGATTAATACATTATAAAAATACACCCACCTACCTAATTTGATCCGGATATCTCGAAAACTGAGAGACTAGATTGCATACAAACAGACGGACAGACGGAAATGGCTAAATCGACTGAGCTCGCCGTTCTGATCATTTAAGTATACATTTTAATGGGTCTATCTCTTCTTATTCTGGTACTTACAAACATCGGACCAAAGTTATAATACCATTTCATGCTCATGAAAGGTATAAAAATAAATATAGAAAAGAAATATGCATCTCCATCATCAGCTTCCCTTCATATTCACAATTGCCATAGTGACGCCATTCTCGCCACAGCTTTAGTACAGCTGAGCAACATGCACACTACTAAGATAACGGCTCGGGCACTCCTTGACTCAGCCTCTCAGTTGAATTTCATAACTGAGCACATGGCTCAGAAGATACTCAAGCTTCCTCGCACTAAGGCAAATGTAGAAATAAGCGGAATTGGTGCTGTGACTACAATGTCACATCAAATTGTAACGATTAAATTCGAATCATTGCAATCTGGTTTCTCTCCAGTACTAGAGGCTGTTATATTGCCATAGATTTAACGCTTGGGGTATTCCCAACAACATCAACCTTGCCGACAGTCGATTTAATCATCCTGGACCCATTGATATCCTCATCGGAGCGAGTTTGTTTTTTGACATACTATCAGTGGGTCAAATAAAACTAAGCAAACACTTGCCGACTCTCCAAAAAACACAACTGGGTTGGATCGTCGCTGGAGCCATAACAAAACACTCATCGCCGTCTTCATCTTCGCTGCTTTCAGTGTCGTCACTAACCACATCATCGTCCTTTTCTTCGCCGATAACATCGTCATCGTCAATATCATCGTCGTCGTTACCTCCACCATTTTCATCACATACATCAAGTTATATCTCGCTCACCATTCATTCGCAACCGACATTGGACTCTTTCTTAGAGAAGTTCTGGAACTTGGAAAACAAATACCAACAAAAATCAACAATGCGTACCGCTGAGGAACAAGAATGCGAACACTACTTTACGCAAACAACAAGACGTTGCCCAGAGACCAACAAAATCATTGTGCGCCTTCCGTTTTCCACCAACCCGAGCAAACTAGGGCAATCATACGACATCACTTGTCATCGATTTTTATCAGTGGAAAAACGAATGCTGATAAATAATCCGACCGGGGCTGAATACAAGAACTTCATACAAGAGTACATCGATTTACAACACATGGTCAAAATTCCACCGAGCGAATTGTCATCGAAAGTAGGTACGTACATCCCACACCACTGCGTTACCAAGGCGGACAGTTCGACTACAAGGCTACGTGTTGTGTTTGAAGCCTCTTGCCGTACCGACAACGGCATCGCCCTCAACCAAATTCTCCGCGTTGGTCCGACATTACAAGACAATATATTTACAATATTGCTTCGTTTTCACATACATCGTTATGTTTTAATGGCCGACATAACGAAAATGTACCGGCAAATTATGGTCGATGAAAGAGATGCGAAATGGCAATGCATCTTATGGCGAAATTCTCCAAGCAAGCCGGTGACCACCTATCAGCTACAGACAGTAACATACGGAACTANGATGCGAAATGGCAATGCATCTTATGGCGAAATTCTCCAAGCAAGCCGGTGACCACCTATCAGCTACAGACAGTAACATACAGAACTAGTTGTGCTCCATTTTTGGCAGTGAGATGTCTACAGCAACTGGCTTACGACAACATTTCCACCCACCAATTGGAGCTGCTGTCACTCGGCGAGACTTCTATGTCGACAATTTTATGACGGGGGGCGCCACAATTGAAGAAGTCAAGGCAATCAAAGGGGAGGTCATCGATTTACTCGCCAAGGGAGGATTCCCTCTTCGAAAATTTGCTGTAAATCATCAGAGCATTATCGACGATGTTTCAGAGACGGACAAGGAACCCGTAATAGATGACATCAAAACGTTAGGATTAAAGTGGTCACCTGCTACTGATTGTTTCTTTTTTTCATACACACCGTCTCAGAAACGGCTGCAGAAGGCCAGCAAGCGTACGATACTCTCGCAAATATTCAGCTTGTTTGTCCCACTCGGCCTTATAAACCCCACCATCGTCCCATGCAAAATAATGATGCAAGAATTATGGAAATTGCGATTAACCTGGGACGGAAGTGTACCTCTGGCGATTCAAACACAATGGGCCGATATATGTAACCAACTCACCTTCATCGAAAAAATTCATTTTCCAAGGTTCGTATGTTTTAACTCTAACACTAAATTTGCTGCCTTTGCAGATGCGAGTACCAAGGCTTACGGAGCTTGCGTCTATGCTGTTTCTAACGCTGATGGAGGCCCACATTCATCGCTTATCGCTACAAAGTCAAGAGTAGCGCCCACTAAAGAGACCACCCTGCTAAAATTAGAATTATGCGCTGCTCTCTTGTCAGAATTACTGGAATCATTGGCAGCCACACTCACTATCAATGCACGCAACATATACTGCTGGTCTGACTCCACGATTGCCCTGTCGTGGATACATGGTGAACCATCGCGTTTGACTACATTTGTAGCTAATAGGGTAGCAAGAATACAACAGATCACAGCGGGCTACACTTGGCGTCATGTATCGTCTTCGGAAAACCCTGCTGACTTAGTGTCGCGGGGAGTGACGGTGCACAACCTCATCAACAACCAGTTGTGGTTCCACGGGCCACAATTTATACAATTACAACAACAACACTGGCCTTCCAGTCCAATGAAGGCCATTATTAATATGCCAGAGCAGCGCAAGCAACATCGCACCCTTTTAGTAATGCAAGTTGAAGACATCATTGCTGATCACAAATTCGTAAATAATTATTTTAAGCTTCTTCGAATATTTACTTACGTTCAACGTTTCCGCGACAAACTTCGCAAATTACCAACTGAGCCTGGCGCCATAACCACTCCCGAATTGAACGACTCTTTGATGCTAGTTCTTCGCTACTTCAGCAACAATACTTTCCTCAAGAATACAAGGCGCTGCAGAAAGGCACATTGAGTCCACAGTCTAGTTTAAATCTACTCTCGCCCTTTCTACACAACCAGATAACTCGCATTGGGGGGAGAATCGCCAATTCATCACTGCCATTCGACGCTAAGCACCTCATTGTACTACCGAGGTCACACCCATTCGTTCGCACTATCATCGAACACCTTCATCGTCGTCATTCGCACGCTGGGTGCCAAACGCTGCTGAGCATCGTAAGAGACAAATTCTGGGTCATAAATGCTCGCAGCATAATAAGGCAAGTAGTACACCGTTGCATTTTATGTTATCGCAATAAGCCACAGCTTCAAGAGCAGCTCATGGGAGCGCTGCCACGGGAGCGTGTTGAAGCGTCACATACATTTGCGGTAACGGGCATAGATTATTGTGGACCTTTCTTATCACACAACGCGTACGAGGTAAGGGCCCTGTCAAGGTATACATTTCTGTATTCATTTGTTTTACAACGAAAGCAGCTCATCTTGAGCTTGTTCCTGACTTAACTACCATGGCGTTCATAGCTGCTTTAAAGCGCTTTATCGCCCGTCGCGGTAGATGCCATACGATATTTTCCGATAATGCGACAAACTTTGTAGGAGCGAATCGCGAGCTTAAAGAGATGCTGACATCATTCAAATTCCAACAACACATGCTGCAGTTGAGGGCTTGCTGTATCGGAGATACAGCCGCTAAATTTAACGTAGAATACGTGGTATGGTTAAGAGCATATCCAAGTCAAAAACGAAAGCGCACACTAAGAAAAAAGGGTTTTTTCCAAAGTTCTACAAATTTGCTTACTTCTAAGTGAAAATAACTCAATGAGAACATAAGCGAAAAACATATTTTTATTTTTATTTTGTACCATTGTTATTTTTTAATATCCCAACGGTTTTTACCCTCCATTCCCGCCCATCCGCACGAGGGGCGCAGTCCGCATGACGTACGGAACCAGTATTTTCAATTTTTGCGCCGAGTCACGATAGGCAGGAGTTTGTTAAGTGTCGAGATCTAAAACTGTTCAGCTACAGAACTAAATTCATCAGCCGATTATATGTCTTAATTTTAATGATTCATTTATTGAGAGAGGACAGTATCGATTTCTTAATGCTGAAAAGCGGATCTGATATATCAAACGTGCTGGAATGAGAGTTAAAATCCTGGCATAAGCAACGGGGTGGGTCGTGCAATTCAAAATTAGTTTTACAAGCTTTCAGAAATAGGGGCCAAAAGTGTCTTGATACCCGGGAGGGAACAAGAAGAAGCGGACTTGAAATTGAACCTGTTGGTAATTTAACTATAAAAATTGTACCAATCATTTACCTGCGGCTGGAAAGTGTTGGAAGATTAATAAGTTGCAGCTGATTTGCCGCTATTTAAACTCGACAGCGTGGTTGTTGTTGTCAATTCTATACATCCATTTGCTTATTTGCTTTTTTGTATAGTTTCAGGCAGGCTCTTCCTAAACTATGTATTTGTCAATGTTATTGTGGCTTGTTAACATTTTATTTTTAATATTTTTATTGAGCTTTGTACCACGATTGTTTATTAGGAAAAATTGAAAAAGCAACAAAGTCTAAGCGGTAGAAGTTATAGCACTANCAACAATTAGTATTATTACTGGGAATCTCTTGAAGATAAGCAAAGTTTTCCGATCGAAAAACATTGATTTTTAAGTATTCTAGACGATTTCTACGAAAAGTTGTTTTTTCCCCATATAAAATACATGGACAACTTTGAGCGCTTTAGCGACCTCTAAAGGTTTTTTTGATTTCAAAATAAAAAATAGGGGTATATTTTTTTCGGTATAGAATAATCCTAGGGGGTGGTGACATTAAAAATCCGCCCTTATTTTTAACCGACTTCCAAAAAAGGAGGTTGGCTATCAGTTCGTCGGAATACTTTTCACGCTGTTTGCAAGTGGACTACTCATATGTGAAAAATGGATTTAAATGGTAAAAAACAGGATTTATATAACTTTCGTGGGATAGGTTTTTGGAAGCTAAAGAAAGGAGTATCGCAAGAAAAAAGGAAAGATGGTATGATTAAGCATGAAGTATATATAAACAGTCGCATTACTACTGGGAATGATTTTTCAGAGAAAAGAATTTTTTCTACAAGTATATCTGAAATGATTCGCATTAAAAAAGATTCTTACAATATTAACGAACAAAATGATACAATTAATTTAAATTCAATTTATTAGGGCTATTCTAGAAATCATACGATTTGAAAACGGTGCGATTTACAAAATATTTTTGAATACATGTTATGAGAGTAATAAATATTTCAAACGGAAACTGTTAAAAATACACCATTTCCGTCATATCTATGACTTGGTAGGTTTTGTAAATCGTAAATCGCCATCGATTTGAAGATTATGCCGGTGGGAAGAATATATCGAGCCCTAACCGCCAAAATAACGTAAGCGACATTTTTTTCAAAATGTTCTTTTTGATGCAGAAATATTCCTAGAGCATCTAGATGCATTTCTGCATCAAAAAGAAAATTTTGAAAAAAAATGTCGCCTACGTTATTTTGCCGGTTAGGGCTCGATATTCATTCTTTAAACAAATAATATCTAACGCGATATCCACTCGTTGCTCTTTAACCAAAATCCATTTTTTATTGTTTTGAGTTCAAGTTCGACAGGAGCAGTGCGGGCTGGCACCCGCCCGAAACCGAACTTAATTGTGGCAAAATACACTGTGCGACAGCCGAAACCAGCCCGGACTTTGTTAACATTTTCAGAAAGTATACCCATCCAGTAGTAAAAGACTCGATGTATTTGCAAAGTTAGCTCGTATTTTTATTTATGGCCTATTAAATTTTTCATGTCCCGGCGTAAGAGGTTTTCAAACAAGTGGAAAAAATGGTTGAAATAAATGTCTGAGCGAAATTAAAAGTAAAGACAAATATAATAAAACTTCATGGGAAATGTTTTCATAGAACATTTTAACTCATTAGCTCCCGCCCGAATAAGTGGAACCAACCAGTTGATGTACTATAAAAGACAAAAAAGTCTTACAGATACCACCCCTTTCTTTAAATAAATATATATATTTAAAATATATTTGAAAACTTCTTACGCCGGGACATGAAAACTTTAGTAGGCTATGAAATAAAAATACGAGCTTACTTTTGCGAATCCGTCGAGTATTTTACTACTAGATGCGTATACTTTCAGAAAATGTTAACCAAGTCCGGGCTGGTTTGAATTATCATAAAATTGTCGCACATTGATATCAGCCCCCATCTTCATTATTCAGTTAGCACTCAAAAAAATAAGAAAAAAACTTTTCTGCGACTATTGTAATAACCAGGGAACGGATTTTATGGAAATTGCCTTTTTTTCTGCTAAAGAGATAGAGTATATTCACGATATAGCTTTCCCTGATTCCATATATACACATTTGATGTTGCCTTTTTTAAGATAATTGCCTTGTTTTTGACTTTTTTAAGATATTTGCCTTTTTTGGCCTTTTCTACCTTTAAAAAAGTGGTTATAGCATTTACAATTTTTATACCCGAGCGCACTTGTGCACAAGGGTATATTAATTTTGTTCACATAACGGTTGTTTGTAACAGCCAAAACGAATCGAGATAGATATAGACAAATGTATACATAAATGATCAGNAAAGGGCGAGGAAACGCCCTTATTCCTGATAATATGAACGTTTCAAACGTTCCATACTTAAATTGGGCGCCGCTTGTATAAACTTATGTCGAGCGCACATTTAGTACATTCAAGGCTTTTCTTCGCGAAAATCGAATGAAAATGCTGCCAGAAAACTTCAAAATGCATCTTGTGGTTCAATGTTACTACAACTATACAGATTAAAGTTTTATGAGTTAGAAACTCGAAAGGATAAAATAGTCAAAGATTCAAAGTACAAATTTTTCATATGAATGAAACTAGTTCATAGTTTTTCTCTTTTTACTTGTAATATAAACATTTCTATTATAAATGTATTTTTTGATTGCTCTTCGTATTTTCTGTCTTTTTAGTGCCTTATATTGCTTTTTTTGCATTACCTAGTGCCTTTTCCTGCCTTTTTCGCTATTTTGTTTTGCCTTTTTTTGTATTTTTTGCAACACCTAGTGCCTTTTCCTGCCTTTTTCGCTATTTTATTTTGCCTTTTCCAGCCTATTTCGTTATTTTATTTTGCCTTTTTTATAGGTTTTTAGGTCCTAAAAATCGGTTCCCTGGTAATAACAAATAAAAACAAACAACCTTGTAGCTCATTCAATTCCAGTCGTTGTAGAATGCAATATATTTTCCTAAAAAAATAAATTAAAACTAATAAATAAAAATATATGGCCGAAACTTGTAAAAGAAAATCGTTTCTAATTATCGGGCCACCAGTGTACCTTGAGTGTTCTCTCTCCTGCATGGTACTAATTTCCTTTTTCAAAGATGAACTTTTAGTTCTTTGATATTATGACCCTAAATACGAAATCTATTTTGTCCATTTTCTCTACTGTACAACTTAAATTTTTTGTTAGTATTTTTACTTTAAGCCAAGTTTTTTAGTGCGTAAGAACCATTTATTTTTGATTTACGAGAGAAGTAGTTAAATATGTATACATGCATACATAATAACAAAATATTTATTTTTATCTTTCAGGCTTCAATGGATTTACCTCCGGACAAAGCGAAATTACTTAAGAACTACGATGATGAAAAGAAATGGGACATAATATGTGATCAGGTGAGTGTCTACGCATTCTTATTTACATTTGTATCCAAGTTGTACATGCAACTAGTAGAATAAGTTAATTATTATTCTATTTGAAAACAAAATGCAAAAATCTTTAAAAAGGTAGGGAAAATGGTTAGGGATCGGTCGAAGTCCTAGTACGAAATATATAACTAAAAAACAGCATTTCCTCGAAAATCAAAGCTCTTACTCTTTAATATTTTGTAGTCGCATTACAAATACACCTCATTACTTTTTAATCTCTCGAGTGCAAAAAAAACAAACTCAGACGTGCTAGAAATTTTGTTCAGTACAATACATATTTCGTTGAAATTAATTATTTATGAACAGATACAATAGAAATGTTTATAAATTAACAAGCTTTTGGTTTTGGATGATTACTATCTTAACAGAATCTGGATTTTTTCTTTAAATAATGCATACCTTAGGATATTTCAAGAATTTGAAAATTTCGATTTAAACGAACCTTCAATTTTTTACATCAAAGGGCAGGTTTGAAGTCGCAAACAATTTTTTTAATTTTTTTGTGAGGGTGTTGAGCATTTCCTTCCATATATCCCCTGCAAAATATGCGACTAATCCGGGATGACTCCGGGATCAATCGCAAAGGAACATGCGACTAATACCACGTTTGATCTCTTTATATGGAATGAACTGTTCGCTTTTGTTCGAGCATGTCCTATGAAGAGACTAATTGTTCACCTTTATACCCGAACGGGTATAAACTGCGACTAGTCACTTTTAAAAAATAAAAATTTGCGCCAGTTGCTATTCGAACCGGGGTTCTCAGTTTTCTTAAGCGAATACTCTCTCTATGCGCCATCGCGGCACATGAAATTTCATTTACTAAGTGCGTACATATCATTAAATCGTTAATAGTACCCGTTAGAGATTAGTCGGGGACTAACTGATCTCCAATTATACCCGTGAGGGATGAGTCGAGACTAAGGCACTCCGCACATTAAGCTCCTAATCATAGTAGTGTAATCGTTTCGGCATACCAGAGTATAAAGCTTTTATGCCGAACACATGCATTTCAATGAAGCTCTGTACATTACGATTCAAAATCTTGTTTTCGCCTAATCATAAAAGCGTCATGAATCGAAGCGCCCAACATTGTAAGGCGCTTTCAGTTTTGAAATCATCATTTGTTTACTTTTTTCTGTTGGAAATAAAATTTATTTGTCAATTCAATAGAATATAATTGAAAATGAATGATTACGTACTAAAATTCGTGCAAATTGTATTAAACCATTGCAAATTGTATTAAGCGTTTATGCAATATTTCGGAGCAGAAATATTTGCGGAAGTGCGTAGTTGCGAAAGAACGGTCAGAAAATTTGTTATGTGTAGAAAGTGTTTATTAGCTGGTGACTTATGCACGGCGTGCAAGTGTACAGAAGTCGAGTCGTCATGCATTCGTTTCGGTATGACGAAACGATTACTCTACTTTGATTAGGCGCGTAATGTGCCGAGTGCCTTACTGATCTCCATTAGTACCGGTATGAGACTAGTTGCGACTAATTAATGCCCAATTGTACCTGATTGAGAGTAATCTCGGAATACTCTCTTTAGAGATTAGTCGCACAATTTTTTGCAGGGTCGTATGAACAAAATCTATTTTTGCATGGAAGGAAACACCCTCAACAAAACTTCTAGTGACTTGAAACTTTCACTTTACTAAAATTGAATGGGCTATAAAACTGCATACTCGAATATTTTCTAAAAATTCTGGTTAAAAAGTTGAAATATTTGTGAGAATTTTTTGAAGTTTGATTAATTTTTGTGAACTTTGGGCAAGCTTTGAAACTTTTATTTATGCTTCAGACACACATCGTAGTATGGTATCAGTATTACGATCTATACCACACGTGTGTCTTTATCATTCTAAGAATCATTGTAGTGGCTACGTAGCAACGGCAAACTACAATATTGATATTGTAATTTCTATACCACATGTGTGTCTCAGTAGGGTGGCCCTTAATTTAATTTATTGGATTTTGTTTGGTCGCACCCTTTAGATTGGTGAATATTCATGAAAAAAGGTGTTATCCAAAATTTCAGGTCAATCGGAAAAAAGTTAAAGCGTGCCGACCGCCCGAATTAAATATTTTATTTTAGTCGTTAATGTTGATAGTATTTTTTTTTTTTAAACAATAGTGATAAATATTGTAAGTGGTTACAAAGCAAATATTTTTACTTGAAATATGTTTACGTATTTAGTTAATAATAAATTTTTGCGAGTTTACGCCCATACAAGAGGTATAGCTTAGATCAGGCGTTCCCAAACTTTTTTCACCGCGGCATCCTTTTTGTGCTTCCCGGCAACACCTACCCTTAAAATGGTTTGACTGTTTACGAAAATAAGAAAACACAATGCAAATTGTATGCTCATTAAGCTTTAATGTGAGGAATGAAATTGTTTTGATGATTTCATTATTTCCTTTAAGTTTATTGGAAGCTTAGTCAATTTTACCTTTAAATCATTTGACGCTGAAAGTTTGCTTCTGTATTTGGTTTTAATGTAAGCATTTCTTGAAAATGCAGACTCACATATGGGCAAATCCTAGCGTTGCGGACGTTACGTTCGGTTGTTTCTTTTAACTTTTTTGCTACAAAAAATAGTAAAAGTTAAACATTTTTTGCGTTATAAGGGAAGGTTTATAGTGGTACTTATGAGAATAAAATAATGGAAATTTGAATTTGAGTTAATGTCGGTGTATTTTCCTTCGAAATTTATGTTCGGACGTTACTGGAAAAGGAAGCGATTTTGATATTACCATCAAAGTCAACCGACTTGCGCAAATTGTGATGCATGGAGGGCTCAATCTATTTAAAATACTTTAAAGAGAAAATAATAAGTTTACAAAATGTGATATAGAAGCAAACTAAAGGTTGGATTAACTTTGAAACCTTTGTATATGTGCATTCGGAACGTTACGTTACGGCCGTTACTCTTTTTTCCATTGAAAAATTGATTTATTTAAAGCGATGTTGTTGTTTTTTTTATTAAAACATATATGTAGTGCTTAAAACCAATGCTATTTAGAGNAAAGCAAACTAAAGGTTGGATTAACTTTGAAACCTTTGTATATGTGCATTCGGAACGTTACGTTACGGCCGTTACTCTTTTTTCCGTTGAAAAATTGATTTATTTAAAGCGATGTTGTTGTTTTTTTATTAAAACATATATGTAGTGCTTAAAACCAATGCTATTTAGAGCTTTGTTTCAACAAGTAAGAGGCACTAATCAGATTTCTCAAATAAATGTGAAAAGAAATATGAAATAAGAATATGTTGTACTATGCCCTTTTTGACACTAAAATGAGAGGACTCGAATTGTATGAATTTTTTGCGATTTTGGTTGACTATTTCTCGGATTCGCCCATATGTAGATATTCTTGCAACCGACGAAAGTTGGAGATGTTTACGCTTTCAACACCTGCTTTAAAAATTTTTTTTTTTTGCAACCCTCTTATTTTTTCCAATTGAGCTCCTCCCTCGCCTTGAAGAGGTGTGGTGGTTTCATTTAGTTTTTGAATATGTCGGAAAGGTATCCCAATCAGCCAAACTACATCAGTTAAATTTGAACCAAAGACTGCTGTGTAATGTGGCCACCAGTGCATCTTTTTTCTCAAACAATCTGGCTAAAATCTTGCCTCTTGAAAGCCACGGCAAAAGGTGAAAATGATCCGTACCCGTGCCTTCAGTGGCAAGTTTTAAAAGGCTTGAAGCGGGCGACTCTTGGCATAATTATTTATCTTCGCAGCGTCATCCAATACGGTTTTTAAACCTTGCGGTGGCATCTTTGTAGTCGCCACACTGAGGGAAATAATGCATAGTAAAAATGAATACATTATATTTGATTATCGTTTAAAAATCGAATTTAAAAATATTTTCATTCAAAATTTATTACGCACGTATTTGACTGTTCACATCAGAGTATATATATGAGTGTACATTCGCACCCCAAGCATGCAGAGCGCCGCTCTAAGAGCGGTAACAACACACACATTCATACATAGTACATACCCTGTAGAGAAAATCTCTAGTTCTGAACTGGTGCGCTTCTAGTACATTTAGACCCAGTACTGGTTCGCGATAAATCTCTTTTGCATGCAAGCAACTGGCGAATTTAACATGGCGATGTCCTAGGAAGTGTCAATTGCCCCCCGCTGCATCCCTTTTTCGATAGTTCCGAACTAGGCCTAAATTCTATAGTTCCGAACCAGTTCTAAAATCGACAGACGAAATAAAAAAGTATCATGATTTTTCAATCTTTTTGGTTCATCCGTGGCGCGATTTTAAGTTATTTTGGAAGAAATGTGTTTTCAATTTGAAATTAAATTTGTTTGAATGAAGAAATGTACGTTTACATACCTTTAGCTGTAGATGAGTTTGCAGAGGTGCTCGCTGTTATTTATTATATTCCAGACGGTCCCAAGATGTTGAAATGTTAACACAAATTTTAGTTTTGTATTACCAAGCTATGAAAAAGCATCTGCGAAGCACAGAATAGAAGCGTATTTGAACGAAAAAGCCGCCGAACACATATCTATGTAAAGTAAACAAGCCCCCCGCTGCATCCCTTATTCGATAGTTCCGAACTAGTTCTAAATTCGACAAATAAGATCTAGTTCGTTCTGCATCCCCTTTTCTATAGTTCCGAACCATTTCTAAATTCGTCACTTTAGATATAGATTTCTAGTGAAAAAACTGAAAAAAATTAGTTTTCTAAAAGTACCACTTTTCGCCGATTTTGGACTGGAGGGGATCTAGTTCCTATCGGACTGGTTCCTTTTTGGCGATAAAGACCTAGTACGGAACTAGAAATTTGATTCACCAGTCCGCGGTTTCCCTGCAGGGTACATACAAATCGCGTGCTGTGGTGTTGATGCATATTCAACATTTGAAAGCAAATTTATATACCTGGGTGTAGCTGAGTGCGCAAAGATGCATGCCACAATTTGTTGATATCCAGAAATGGTCAGGGTTCGAATTCCACTGCAGGTAACATGCAAGTTAAATATTTTAGTTTTTGTCTTGATTATCCACTTCACGGATGCTTTTTCATAACGAAAGCGGTCATTTTAATATGCGCGTAATTGAATTGAATATTTACCAATATACAGTACTTTCGTTGACGTTTATAGTAAGATCAATTACGTTTCTATTCGATTTTAATTTTTTTTTCCCTCAGTGCAGGGAATGCGGATGGATCACACAGTGGCTGACTAGGCATCGCTCCTTTCGTTTTTCCAACCACTGCGGCTGCTCCATCACTGCAAATTTCCGCACGCATTCAAACCATTTTTCTTTACAAATTTGTCGATAGCTCTAAAAATTTCGTCGCCAGTGGTGTAAGTCTCAAGTAATCCGCTCATCAAAAGTTCTTCCTGGATTTGCATTGAGAATGGGTACCTCACAAACACAAGAATAACAGCAAGTCCCACTACGTCGGTACTTTCGTCAAAGCTGCAAATTAAAAAATTCAAAGTTTTCAATGTTTTTATAAGTTCGTTCTCGACTGCCTCTGAAATTGTGTTGATTCGCTCTTTCACAGTGTGATTGTGAGGTACCAAAAAAATAAGTAACATGTACACGTGCGCGAAGCTGCTGCGCTGCGAAAATTAATCGGACAACGGAAAGAAAAGTGGATGAAATGGGGCTTTTTGTCCGTTTATTGATTCCATTTGCGGGAACCTTGACGCTTCGTTTCCCACTACCGAAAATGGTTGTGAAAAGGATACGTTTTCGGCTGGTTTTCTGAAAATTTTCTGCTTAAATTTTTCGTTGACAAAATATACTGGTGAGCTACGCTTAAGAGCGAAATACACCACACAAGCGTCTTGACAAACCAAGCGAAATATCCCTTTGCCTCAAGCCATTTGTGTTGTGTATGGCGTTTGACAAGCCGCTTGAGGAAAATTTGAACAAAAGTCTAAATTTTTTGATTTTCTGGCCGCCATGTTGACTTTTGATCAAACCGATTGCATTGTGTATGGTAAATCGCTCATTCAACGAATTTCAAGTGAGAAGAAAATGAGAACTAAAGTTTGCTCTAAACTGTTCTAACTAAAAATTAACTCAGCAATTACATTGAATGAAAGTTTAAAAAATTTGCCTGCACCATTATTATACATTATCCGGTAGCGGCATCCATGGCATACGCTCGCGTCACCCACTTTGGGAAGGCCTGGCTTAGATGTACAATTTTCTTATTTACGTTACAATGGGCTATTTCACACTAGAATGACAGAACAATCCCTGCAGTAAAATTTAGAGACAGTCTCTTAAAGCGCTAGTTCCGCCCTACACATTTCAGAACCATCTCTGAACTAGTGCAAAACGGCTGCAGAGAGGGACAGTTGAAACTCTCTTGCGCTCTGTTGAGAAGTAAATGCACAAATTCTCACTTCTCGTACAATACGAAAATAGCTCAGCGGGAAGACCTCCGACCATAGTTGCCAACTTGGTGCTTTAAGCACTAGATTTAGTGCTTTTTGAAAATTAAAACGCCAAAAAAAAATTATTTAGTGCCTAGTGCCTTTTTTAGTGCTTTTTTCTGAACTAAAACTCCTCCGAGATAGGTAAAACCTGAAATATTTAAAGCTGTGGCAGCACTTAATTTACAAGAATCTACAAATTTGAATGCACTCAAATATAACCATGATTGATAAAAAGCTGAAGTTACAAACCCATTTTGTTGAATTCTATTCGCGTAAGTTAAGTATTTCTTTTTTTCTTTTCTAATTATTTGCACAAATTTTGATTTTTTACCACCTGAGTAAAAAACATCGTTTCTTGGTGCTGAATCCAAATCTGGCCGCACAATTGCTTAGCACTAGAATTTCGAGATATCCTAACCTTAAATTGCCAAAAACACGGTTCGATATTACGTCGTAAGTATGAGTCATCATAGCATGTGTAAAAGCTATTCAATCGTTATGAGCGAAAAATTTTGTGTATTGATTTATGTATGTATTCTTGTAAATATTGTTAATTTTTTGTTTTTGTTAAACACAAATTGTTATGAAAAAAGCATCTTTTGATTCAAAAAAATTTGGTGCTTTTGGTGTGATAAAACGCTTTTTTTCCAAGTTTTTGGTGCTTTTTGAAAAGCAAAAGTTGGCAACACTGCCTTCGACTCTAATATCGTTGGTCACGAGTTCAAATCGCGGTGGAGGCAGTTGTGATTTTCAGATTTAAGAAATTTAAATTGTTGAGTGCCGCTTAAAAATTGAAGAGAAAGTGATCAAATAATATAAACAAAATAAAAAAATAAATAAAAATTTAGTAGAATGCAATCTGTAAAAGAACAGAAAAAACGAAAAAATATCAAAAAATCTAATAATCAGAATTTTTTTTTTATAAAAAACTTATTGTCGCAGGTCTGTCTAAAATGGAACCAGTTTAGAATAGAAAAATAATCAAATAATCGAGTTTTAGAATTTTTTCTCATAGAAAAACCTACTGTCCCAGAACTGTCCAAAATGGATCCAGTATAGAACTAGTTCGAAAGTTCTGCAGAGGACGGCATATTCGTAAGACATCGCCATGTAAAAAGAGACAGTTGAAAGCATTGCGTTGGGACAGATCGAGAACCAGTACCGCCTCTTAAAGAGCTAGTTCTGCGCTAGTCCTGAACTAGCGCGATTTACGGCAGGGCAGCTGTAGTCATAAATGTGTGGTATCACGCCCATTTTACGCAAATCATAAATTTTTGTCTTGTTAGAAGATTATTATAAGTTGCTGTCTTTAGTTATTGAAATATCGGAATTTTCGTATTTCTTAAATTTACCGTTGTATGTTAAGAGGCGGTAGTTTTAGTCCAATTTCAACTTATTGCTTTCTTGCGCGAAGGTTGATAAATGTAGCGAGTTTGGTAGAAATGGAGAAACCAGTTACCGAGATACACATATGAAGGCGTAAGTGGGCGGTATCACGCCCATTTTCCCAAAAATTTCCTTAAGTAGATTTTTCTGCTGAGAGGTCATTGTATATATCAATTTTGAGTAAATTAGCTTAAATAGTTACTTATTTTTCGCAGTTTTCGTATTTCCGTGAATTGCAATTATATAGGAGGTGAGATTGATGAAGGGAGTACAGAGATACTGCATTTCATCATAAGTGGGCGGTACCACGCCCATTTTCAAAAAAATTCATAACTGTCTTATTTAATGCCAAAATTCTACTTCGCACACCAATGTTCAACAATTTAGACCCAGTATTTACGGAAATATAGTGGTTTTTGCATATTTCGAAAATATCGTTACATGGGAGGTGGGCGTGGTTATTGTCCGATTTCGCCGATTTTCAATCCCAACCTACCTTGGATAAAGGGAAACCTACTTGCTCAATTTTTTCTCGAGTTATCGTGTACACGGACAGACAGACAGATGGACGGACGGACAGACATGGCTTAATCGATTTCTCTTTTTAACCGACTTCCAAAAAAAGGAGGAGGTTATCAGTTCGTCGGAATATTTTTTTTTATGTAACCGCATAACTTTGGACCCGTCAACCGATAATTCTTTTTGCAACGGAAAAGTTGTCTCAGTGGTGGTCCGATACTAATTTGGTTTTGATCCGATCATTCAATCATGAAATATATATATATATATATTTTTTAAGTGGTTTTTTTTTGCTAAAAATTACTTGCCATTCTGAGCATTTATGTATACATTTGTCTATCACCCCTATTCTGGAACCCGAATTTTCGTAATTCATAATTCGTAGCTACTTACGAAAAACGAAAAATCGACATGTTGCAACCCTTGCGGAAACCTGTGCAGCATTGCCAGGTATCAGTTGTTTTTCGAAGACAGCTGTATGAAGGAAAACAAAGTGGAAAGGAATTAAAAAAAAACATTCATCAAGTGCTTATTTATGGTAAAATTTTTTGATTTTACATATTTTGAAGGAAACGATGGATTCTATTCCATCTGCAATTATAGCAGCAGAGTAAGAGCGCGCTATGGAAGTGAATTCACAAAGATATGCGGAGCTGTCGGTCATAGTAACCATGGACGCCTCTATGCCAGCTTCTGGTTTAATTGTTCAACCAAAACCTCCTGTGCCTGAAGAACTGGTTCTCAATCCAGTTAATGCAATAACAGCTTCTTCCAAGCCATTGAAAACATGCACTTTGTTGGGTCCACCACCTGTTGCGCTTGCTTCTGCCTTTGGCCGCGCTTAGGGATTAAAATCCTTACTAAGTTTAATTCTCCTTTCTTTCTTACCGGAGAAGAGGGGCTTCCGCGTGTCAAAGGCATACAACATTTCTTGTACATATAACACCGGCTACGCCATCCATATTATTTTTGCGCAGAACACACATCGAAATTTACAAAAAAGTGCATAGTGCAATCCAAATTTATTAATAAACTATTGCTCGGAAATTTGAAACGTTTATTTTAAATTAAAGTTTAATCCTTTGATTACACGTGTATGTAAAAGCTTTAAGACTCGGGTTATGCGTTTGGACCCAAGAACCGAAAATAATTGTACAAATAACTAAATCGGACCCAAGTTTCTCAATAAGGGCAACAAAGATTCTTTTTTGTTTATTTATATAAAGCAGTGGATAAAAATATACGTATATACGAAAGGCAAATTTATCTGTTTAAATGAACGCCACTAATATCTCCTGCAAACACACGTCGATTTACATCTTTTATCTCGCCTCCGACACAGAATTGTTTTCGTACAAAACTACGCAAAAAAGCTGTAAATTTCTTACTCGTTCGTTTTTAGGCATGCCATTGTTACGAGTTTCGAAAGTTCGAAAATACGATTCGGATTTCAGCATACTATTTCTACGATTCGTAGCAAAAATCCGAATACGAAAGAGTTGCGGAATAGGGGTGTTAATGTACATATGTCGATTGGTTTTGGCTGTTACAAACAACCGTTATGCGAACAAAGTTATAATACCCTTGTGCACAAGTGCGCTCGGGTATAAAAATCAGCTACGCATAAGTCATGAATTGAAGCTAAGTGCAAATAGTGTTACACTTGCCCGAACTGCGGTAAAATCTAAAGTTTACGAACTCATGTTTGTAAGTCCTAATATTTACTAGTAAACTCTTAGATTTACAGGCATTTACGGTAATAGATGTAACGTGCTCGATCCTCTGGACTTCTGTGCAATAAACTTTTATGTGGCGTACTGGCCACCTAAACAGCTCTAACTAAACAAACTTCAGTAAAACACAACAAGCTGTCCAATTACCAGGATGAAAAATTGGCAGACGCCAACTGGCACTAGCAAAAACGTTCAATTTCATTTATTTCTTAAGGAAATATATGAGTTCAAAAAATGAATAGCGAAAGAGAGTTAACTACAATTTTTAAAAAATTTCAACAACACTGCGACAATACGAAATAAAAACAAAAGTTATATTCACCTGACCATCAACACTGATTCAACTCAAAATATGCCTTTACTTAATTTAGCACTAACCGCCAAAGAGCGATAACTCGAAATGTTGTAATACGATTTCTTCAATTTACGCAAAAACGCTGATCATGTAATTCAAAATGAATCTTTTTTGCTTGCGACGCGGGCGTGCGTTCTACTTAAAAATCTGTGTACAACTAGAAATGTCTCAGTTTTGTTGGGGAGAATCGGCGTTTGCTCGTTCAACAAGGTTTACAGCGTCATCTAGCCTTGAGTACTGGAGCTATATTGACCCGATTATATTGGTCGATAGGCAATGAGTTGAGGATTTTGATGGTATGCATAAGTAAAAAATTAGAATTTTGAGTTGCCTTGATATCTATTGTTTTCAAGTTTTCATTTTCAGTTTAGTAATATCTATTGAATATTGTCGATAGCATGACTATAAAATCTAGGCAACACCCCACACTTTGTTTTCCGGTAAAATTAATTTTATTGCCAATTACTTAAATCCTATTTTAGGTTGGTTTTAAAATTTTAATTGAATCAAGTTAGGGAACTTCCTATTCCTCTTAAACGAAATCTATTTTTAAAAATAATTTTTTACTTTTTAGTTCACATTGTAATAAAAGCGAGTTTTTAGCTTTTTAACCTATAATTTTATTTTCATATTTTTAGTCTTAAATTCAATTGATTTTAAATCTATTATAACTAGGGGCCGGATTTCTGGGCTTTTACATATTTTTTTGGTAAGTCATAGGGACTTAAAGATTAACAAATGTTGCGAACCAAGAGTTTTGTGTTAAGATGGCATCGATTTGTTATACATATTTTGCCTTATATGCATATGTATAGGCATATTTCGTCAAAACAGCATATTTAATTGAATTTTGTATTAAACGCCGTTTGTCTAGAACGGACGAATCACTCCACAATTGCAAGAGCATTTGGGTACTTTTGGGTGCAACTATTGGGTACTGACATTTTTTCAAAATTTTCTTTTTGATGCAGAGTTGCATTTAGATGCTCTACGGGTATATCTGCATCAAAAAGAAAATTTTTGAAAAATATGTTGCATCCGTTTTTTTTGGCGGTTCGGGCTCGATATGGTATAATCAGCAAAGGCGATGAAGGTATTTTACCCAAAGTTACTGTACGTTACTTGTTTGGCACGCAGTGCACCGAGTGGCCGAAGATGTAAGAGCTCGCTTCAGTTATGTTGACGATTTAATATCGAATGGGAAAATATATTTTTAAAATCTGCTTTGCGCGTTGAAGCTTTTAAGAACATGTATACCAATATCGCTCTTTCGCCAATATTAACGAGATGAGGAACCTGGTTAGAGGCGGCAAAATGTTATTGCCTGCATTTTAAGCAAGGAATGAAACCGAAACCCAAACCGAAACCGTAACCGTTTAAAACCGTTTCGTTTTTCAAAACCGAAACCGAAACCGTAACCGTTATCTTGACCTGAAAAGGAACGATACCGAAACCATTTCAATCACAGGTTTCAATCGGTTTCCAGAAATTTACAAAAATAATAAATAAAAATTTCTTTGAAATAAATGATTTATTTAACCAAAATCAGCAACATTTTGCTAAAATTCTTGTTAAGTAGTAAATAAGTATGGCAAGGTAACTTTTCGCAAAAATCTGCTGATGACTTTGTTGTTGTGAATCGATAATCGATTAATTATATTTAAGTAGTTTCTTTCCCGTACGCAATGCGAGATCCCGCGTGTGCCCAAAATAGCCCAGAAATCATGCCTGTACTCAACAAAATGGGTAATAGAGAGCGAAAATTCGAGCGTATTCGATCGTAAGTGTATTCTTCTTCCTGCCCGAAACAGCCCGAAATTTTCTCCGAGTAAAAATGGATAAAGTGTCAAAGTGCATATCAGCTGTATTGTGTTTACATGTTGCCTGCATTTACTTGGTGCTTTTAAGGAAAAGTGAATGGCCTGTTGATGTATTTTCAATCTATGTACTTAAAATCAAATTTGTGAAACCAAAATTCAATTTCCAAGTGTTTGCATTTAATACCATGTTCTGACCGACAACCAAAACATTTTTCCTTCATTTTCTTTTCATTTACAACCTTTAACTTTCATTCTTATTTTGCTTTGGCCAGGCAATTAACAATAAATCCGAAATGGCGTATTAAAGATGATAAAATATGACTTCCACTTCGATAAATAATCGAAAAAAACTAGTGAAGACACCGATTGGAATGAGTGGAAAGTGAGTTTTCAAGTAGTTTTCAGCGAAAACTGGTTTTCGTTTAACAGATTTTATATGGACGAAAACACAAGTTTTAGGTCGAAAACCAGTTTTAGCAACGAAAACATGTTTCCGATGTCGGTCAGAACATGGTATAAGTGACAAAAACAAGAACAACGTGAATCAGCTGTTTCTCGACTTGTGGGCACGAAATGTGGGTTTTTGCGTTTCCGTACTTCTGAACTTTGTTCCATTTTTGAAAGAAAATGTTTCTCTTATTCTCTAATTACCAAATCCGGTCCGGATTGTTAGGGAAAGAACCTAGTGTTGATATTATCAGTGAACTGTAATTTTCGATTTTCTTTCCTCAACGTTTAAGACATTGTGATTTAAATAATATCAACAAAATGTCTGTGAAAAACCGAAACCGGAACGAAACCGAAACCAAAACCGAAATAAATTTTGAAGAACGAAACCAAAACCGAAACCGAAACACTTGGCAAAACCGAAACCCAAACCGGAACGTTATTTTGAATCGGTTTCATTCCTTGATTTTAAGAAATTTCAAACCTATCTTAAAGATCTAAATGATAGTGACGCTTCTTCAATATTGAAGCCGAAAAAGCAATGGCTTCAAATTCGATTGAAGCGCGGTTAGCCTATATGAACGCTAACTACAGCTTCTTGTCGGAAATAATAACTAAATTGGAAGGAAAAAAATCATTGGCTGAACAAGTGCATCTTGTGGAGACTGCTGTTACTTCTATTCAAGGTGTGCAGGGTGAACTTGGGCAAAAAATCAAGGAAAAATTGGATACCATTCTACAAAAAATAAGGGGTTTAAGGAACTTAAGGGATTATTTGGTGTGCTAAGCAGCCAAATGGCCGCAAGTGATAGCTGTTAAGCAGGGATCCCACGACTTGTACATTTGTACAAATTTTTACATTTTGGCAGTTACAGAGTTGTGCCGTCTGGAAATTCTTTTATTGAGTTGAACTCAAATTTCTAAACAATGCCACTATGTGACTGCCAAAATGTACAAATCCGCACAAATGTACAAATCGTGTGATCCCTGCTTAATAGCTATAATTCCAATGGACAAGCTTGCTTCAAGTTCTCCTTATACAAAACAAATAGGCCAAGCTTTAACTTTGAAAATTTTAAATAACTGCTTATTTGTTTGCCAATAAAGCCCTGAACAAAGCAAATTTAAAAGTTATATATATAAAATAGTTAAATATGTATTTTTCATTTATTGTAAATGAATTTTTTTACTTTAAGTTCTTAATTTTTTCAATACATACATATTTTAAAATTTTTGGATATATTTTTAGTAAATGTTTAGTTTTTCGCAGCACTAAAAATTACAATATATCCTTGTGCTAATTATAAACTTCTTATACAATTTGAAAAGTAAATAAAAAAATTAAAAAAAAATTTGTTTTTAGTGCATATTTTTGAGTTTTTGGTGCATATTTTATATTTTTTTAGCGCATATTATATGCGCATAATTTTGATTTTTTAGCGCATAAAAGACCGGGCCCTAATTATAACGAATAGAATAACACGCAAAATCAACGGTGGAATTTTCATTCGCACTGTCATCAGGTAACTTTAAAATGGAAATTTAAAACGATTCCCATTCGTACTGTCTTTATGTATATAACTTGATAATGAAAATTGCTGCATCTTTAAGGTGTGCCATTATTACATAGTTACATCCCAAGCTAACAAAAGCGAGGTAAAAATAGTTTATCTTGATTAAGGCTGTGCTGCGACAGCACTCGTTAAAATAAGGATGGGCCTGCATTTTAGAAATAAAACAAAAAAAAAAGGCGTCAGTTAACTAATGACATTTTCATGAAGCTAGTCGTTTTTCTAGTGCATCAGTGCTGCTTTTTTGATTCCAAAATATGTATTTATGCTATTTAAAAATGTACCCTCTAGTACCGCGCACTGGTCAATTCACTCCTATCGGCAAACAACACCAGCTACTCGCCAGTTTACCAGCATCGCAATTCATCCATGAATTTTTCATGGGGATGTCATTGGCAGTAATCAATTAACACCTACTAGATTACTAGATTCACCACCTATCTCACTAGCTACCATTGGCTTCCATTCATAAGTTATAATAATATGGCTGTTACCTAGATATTGCAGCTAACGCTCAATACGACACACCAGTTAGGAACTAGTGAATTTACCAGAGTTACCAGATTACCAGTAACGATGTTCATCACCTGTCATGAGTTCTTAGAATATGTACGTCGAGCTAGTGAATTCACGGCTACCTTTCACGAGTTAAATCACCATATAAAATGAACTAATTTTGCCACCGACCGTCAGGGTATCAAATGCACACACTTTTTCTTACATACATATCGTACATAAAAAATGCAAAACCGCGTATCAGCAAAATGCAGAACCGCGTATGTGAAGTTGTAGAAATTATTTTCTAGAGCGTAAAAACACTCATATTTTAAAATGGTTCTCTTTTTTATAAAACAATCGCATATCTGCCTAGTATATTTCAGGACGAATGGATAAGGATTGAGCCAAGAGCTTGTGTGAGCAAATCCAATTTTTGGCAGCCAATGCCAGTTACGCGGTTTTGCAGAATCCCGATATGCCGTTTTGTACTTTAAACGACGATATGTATGTATGTTTGTACATACCCTGAAGTAAAATTTGAAACAGTCTGATAAAGCGCTAGTTTCGAACTACATATATCAGAACTATCTCCGAACTAGTGCAAAACGGATGCAGAGCAGGACAGTTTAAAATTTGCGGTGTAAATGTTCAAATGCTCACTACTCGTACAATACGAAAGTAGCTCAGCGAGAAGACCTCCGACTCAAGCATCGTTGGTCGCGAGTTCAAATCGCGGTGGAGGCAGTTGTGAGTTTTCAAATTAAACTAATTTAAATTATTGCGTGCAGCTTACAATATTATTATTTTTTTTTTTAACAAGATATGTAACAAAAATGAAATCTGTAAAAGAAAAAAAAAACCACAACAATATCCAGAAATCGAATCTCAAAATCGCGAAATTCACAATAGCGCTATTCTTCATCGAATGAGCGTCGTAATACCAAATAAAAATTCGATCGATCAGCACTTTCAACCACAGTCGAATGCAACTCATAATAGGGGCCTTAATTTTACATTTCTATGTGAGACTACATTTTCAACAAATGCTTACATAAACAAGTAATTTTCAAGTAAAAAAAAAAAACAAAACCGATTTCAATTCCCTTCTAAGAATTTAAGATTATAGTTAATCTATTCATGATCCAATGATCGGATTTAAACCAAATTAGACCACCTGTCAGGTAACACCTTTTCTTTAAAAAAGAATTATAGTAATCGGTTAACGTGGTCCAAAATTATGCGGTAACATACATAGAAAAAAATAATAAAAAATCATTCCGACGAATTGATAACCTTCTTTTTGTAAAGTCGCTTAAAAACAAATACACCAGCAAGCTTTCAGTGTCAAATGATTTCAGGCTGAAATTGTCAAAGCTCCCAATAAACTTAAAGGAAATAATGAAATCATCAATTCAGTCAACAATTTCAGTCCTCACATTAAAGCTAAAGGAGCATAAAGTTTGCATTGTGTTTTCTTGTTTTCGTAGACATTTGAAGAGTAGGGGTGCCGCGAAATTTTTTTAGCACAACAAGGGTGCCGAGGTGAAAAAAGTTTGGGAACCCCTGGTGTATATGATAAGAAATGACTAAATAGCTGGGAAAAGGAGTCAAAAAAGTAAAAAAGGAGTACATTTCCATATTTTTTTTTTGGAGTACAAGGAAGTACATTGCATAAAAAAGGGGTACGTTTACTCCCAAACGCAGTACGTATGGCAACCCTATTATACATAGAAAATGGAGGATCCAACTCCCCTCTTAATTACCATTGATATTCATGCAATTGTTGCCTAATTCATTATATATTTTATTTAATAAAAAAACCGTCCTAACAAATGGCTAATAAATGCTGATTTTAGATTTCACTCTACACTTACAATGTTTATATTTTGCTGTCGAGCAAGCAACGCGGTGGATACCCGAGCGAACTTGTAAACTATTGAAGAGAGGACCGGTGAAGCGTATATCGGATATGATTGACTATTGAAGGCATGCAACGTGATTGGTCCTCTACAGTCAATTCAATAAAGTCGCGAAAAAGAAAATTTTTTGTCCATCACGTAATAAATGCAGTTTTTAATGCAAATTTGTGTTTTTTGTACAAGTAAATATCTAGAAAGCTACACGTAGGAAATGCAAATTTTTTATATTTATGTAATCAGTGCAAGGTCCTTGGTTGGAAATTAATTACAGCTGCTCTGCACCAAAACTTCTGTTGGCCAGTCTTGTAAACCTACCACGTCGTCCTGAAACATGTCTAAGAGATATTTCGTTCATGTTCTACCAAATTTATTTCGATGTTAGAAATACATTCATAGTAGTAGTTTAACAGATGTGTTCCTCCTTTATTTATGAATGTTACCTCGCAGTGCAATGGGGTATAGTCGTTGTGCTGGGTATGCAGTTGCAGTTGTACGGCTATACTCAATCCCGACTCTAGCGCAACCCACGTGCGAGATTTGTAACCAATCCGAGTGAAGTCTTTGGCCACGGCAGAAAAAAGAGGAATTGGGTGGGGAAACTCCGACTTATTCGCTATAACGGCTCACATTAGGCAGTCTGCGCACGGGTCGTATAGCTTTAGACGCGTATTAGATGCTACATACGAAAGTTGTACGCTTTGATGCCGCACACGTGCATTTAAATGGAGGGCTGTATACGAGTCGTCAGCTTCACGAGTTCGTCAAAGCAAGTTAGCTGCAAATCGCTTGACGTACAGCAGTGTTGGTAGCTTGGCGTACGTACACTTAGAAAAGAGAAAGAAGTTTGTTTAAATTTTCCGTGTGCGTACATGCATTTCATAGAAAAAAACGATAAAACAATAAAATTCGTGCAAATAATAGAAAAATAACTGAAAAGTAATTAAAGAAATAATAATTTTTCATCACTTAACATTTTTTGCCTGATACTTTGAGGCTTTGAAGTAGCTTCGTGTGCAGATCTTGAGGCGTAGAGGAACCGTTGCTGCATAAAAAATTGTGTACGCGTCTAAAGCTATATGAACCGTGTGCAGACTGACTAAGTCTGCAGCGTCTGTTCACCAGTAGGTGCGGCTGAAAGCGGCATCTGGCTTGGAGCAAGCGGTGCGCTATATAAACGGGTATTCGGTGCTGGGGATGAATCGATACAAGTAAATCTAAGTACATACTCGATACTTTTCTTATCAAGTATTTTTGTACTCGATACATTTTTCTGCGATCCAAGTAAGTATCGAAAAGTGTCCAAAGCGGAACCGGTTAAAAACTAGTTGCAAAGTAATGCACTGGGCGACAATTGCCACCGCTAATGACATCGCCGTGTAAAACTGGACAGTTGAAAGCATTGCTTGGGTATTGAGCTAGAACTAGTACTGTCGGCAAAAGGTCTAGTTCTACGCTAGTTTTGAGCTAGTAAGATTTTCTGCAGGGTACATACATACATACAAACATTGCTTTGCATCACCTAAATAGCGCGCAACAAGCGTTGGCGTATGCTTCTAATTTGTGTATTAGACCTCAAATGCAAGAGGTGATGTGCTGAATTGTCGGTACCCAATATTTCAAAAAGTTTTCGGTACCCAATACTTCCTTTTGGGTAACCGATGCCGATTCTTTAGATTAAACCTTCGCCGCTTTATATATTTAAAGTTTATAAAAAAACATCTTAATACTATTTTATATGATATCGGATAAAAAACTTGAACTTGTCGCAACATTAAAATATTATTTTATCAGTTTTCACCTTAGTAGATCCAATTTTCAAGGAAAATAGTTTGACGGATGAAGAAGCCTTTTAGGCCTACAAAGATAAGTAATATCGGCCGATTCATCTATAACAAAAATGCTCCAGACATGTAAGAGTTCCTCTGCATTATGGCGATGGTCCGACATATGTACATATGTACATTTGTATTAGACCAAGAGCTCATGACCAAAAAACTCATAATAATTCAGACCGATTGAAATTTGTTGTGAACTTAGCTTGTTAATATATACCATGATTACAAAATTTATTATATTTTAAGACGTCCACCAAAATATTTCGGAAAAATATTAAGATCTAACCGAGCTGGACCGATTTGAAAATACCTCCAAAAATGGAGTAGTTCTTTAAAGAACTTAAAGTCCCCTCAGATGAGAAAACAGATTAGGCTTAAAAAATCTCCATAAAAATATTTAAAAATCTTTTCACCGGAATCGTAATAATAAGACCTTTGATGCTGTTTTTTTTTACTTTTTTTCAAAGATTGATTTACGAAAAACTAAAATAACTGGTCCAAAACTATTCCGATTTAGATTTATGGGATCTCGGTAGAAAGATATTTTCCCACTATTTTTATTTATGTGCAAAAAAAAGTCATTCGTGTCCCATTTTTTTTTCAAATACCAACATATCTTAATTCAACTTTGAATGATGTTCGTTCATCCTTTGAATATTAGCAAAGAAATAAAAAGGAAGAGAAAATACCTTTCCAATGATACCTCACAAGTCTAAATCGGAAGAGTTNTAACTTTGAATGATGTTCGTTCATCCTTTGAATATTAGCAAAGAAATAAAAAGGATGAGAAAATACCTTTCCAATGATACCTCACAAGTCTAAATCGGAAGAGTTTAGGTTCAGTTATTCAAGTTTTACTTATACCAATATTTGAAAAAAGTTAAAAAACAGCATCAAAAATCTCATTTTTGCGATTCCGTTCAAAATTTCTATATATATATTTTTTTTTAATATTGTTATGCACATTTTTTAAGCTTAAGCCGTTTTGTCATTTGAGGGGATTTTTTCAAAAAACATCTTTAAGAAACTATTTTTATTCACAAAAAACACTCCATTTTAGAGGTATTTTCAAATCGGGCCAGCTCGCTTAAATCTTAATATTTTTCCGAAATATTTTCGTGGGCGTCTTAAAATATAATAGATTTTATATTTCCAATGGAAAAACAGTACCGATCTTTTTTGTATGGGGAGTGTAGTGGGGAGTCTAATATACATAAATCGAGATCCGGAGGGCCAGCTGCGGAACTTTTTCTTTCGCGCGCCCGCACTCACGAAAATGAGGTTTTTGACATTTTTCATATGATGTAACCATCGGAATGTGCTGGCTGTAGATATTTCATGTATTTATAATATTACTAATGGGATGTCAAAAGGACAGCCCGTCTGAGGTATGTTGACTTATACTTGCAACAATTCACTTTCAACATGGGCTGGGAGTAATTTAAGACCATTAGAATGAGCAGGCATCCTTGAATTCATTTTCTATATATTGTTAATAAAATTCTATCAAAATTTAAAGTCATCTGAAGTATGCTGAGTAATCGGTTTTAATTGGCGTCTTTAATAGCTAATTACGCATGGTCAAGACCGCTGTTCAGCAGCCAGCCCTCCGGATCTCGATTTATGTATTAACAAGCTAAACTCACAAAAAATTTCAATCGATCTGAAGTATGATGGTTTTGTGGTCATGAGCTCTCCGTCTATACATATATACATTTGAATCAATATTAAAAGCTCTCTTGGTCCCTACGTTCGGCTTTTTGTGCGCTTTTATTAGAAACCTAAATATTTCGGTACCGAGTATCAATAGTATTGGATACTTTTTAAATCAGTACCGAGTATCGATCGATACTTAAAAGTATCGACTCAGCACATTACTAAATTCAAGTCATAATCTTATGGTGCCGTATTCTGTATTTCGCTAGAACGGGTTTATGTACCACGCAAATTTATGCGAAAAGGTGTTGCAAGTCTATATACGACCATGTGCATACATATGTATGTACGTTAGGGTAGGGAAATTAGTCAACGACGTAGCTTAAGCGAACGTAGCAACATATCAAATTTACTGTTGATAGAGAGAGAGAGAGAGAGAGAGAGAGAGAAGCATCGTCAACGTCACCGTCATGCGGTGGCAAGTTTTCGCTAACACGCAAATCCCATGCGGTAGATCGTGCCAGCGTCAACGTACCTTTACACAACGTTGTTGACTAATTTCGCCTTAAATCTCCATTTGGCCGTTAAAAAGTTGCCAAAACTACGAAATTCAAAGTTTTGTTGCATTTAAAAAATAAATGTGGCTACAAGCCTTAGCAATATATATATATACAGATGCGTGCAACTAATTAGCAACGAAATTCAAAACGATATTGCTGGCAAATTATGTTTATTTATTTATTTTTAATAATTTTCATTTAAAATATAATTCAATCTATAACAGAAACCACAATAACAAAAGTTGCAAGGCTTGCACAAATTGCAAAAAAATCAAATCAAACTTAAAAAAATCGTCATCAAAATTTCAAAATTTTTAATTAGAATATATAGAAAATGTTGGGGTATGCAGTTTTGTAGCCCATTCAATTTTAGTATAATAAAGTGGAAGTTTCAAGTCACTAAAAATTACCGTTGATTTTTTAGAATTTTTTTGTCGAGGGTGTTGCGGATTTTTTTCCATGTAAAAAAAATTTTGATCATGTGTTATAATATGTAATATGTAATATTAAATACATATGTACATACATACATACGTAGGCGCTAGTATACCTTTCAACGTAAGTTTATAACTCTAACGCCGAAAATGTATTCTTCTTCGAATGACTATAATGGAGTTTATGACCAAAAGGTACAACATTTTAGCATACATATTTACTTACATTTCTCCAACTAATTTTTCGCGTTTTCAACTAAAGACCATTATTTCATACTGTTCAAAAGGTTCCATTCCAGGTATATATCTTTCTACGGAAGTAAAAAAAATACCAAAGATACGTTTTTTTACCATTTAAATCCCAAATTTCTCAAAAACTAAAGCCAACTGAACAATTTGAAGATTAGATTCTGATTCAACGGAAAAAATAATATCAATGGTTCAATGGTTTTTCTGCATGCAGCTGTTTGAATTTTTTCGGATGTGTTATTAATTTTTTGAATGAAATCCACATTTCAAACATTATACACAAATTAGAAAAATGCAAAAAAAATATTCAACAAAATTTCAAGCTTTTTAATCAGAATTTTTTAAAAAACTTACACTTTTATATATAATAAAGTTTTAAGGATTATAAAATACATCCTTGAAGCGTCTAAGAATTCATGTATTTTCTTCCATATAAAAAATAATTTTGAGCACACTTTATGTGGAAGAAAATGCGTAGAATCGTCAGCAAATCGATTTTTACTTTTTGGCGACTGTTAAAGTTGATTCGAATTTTCAGCGATTTGTTAGCACTAATAAAATGCTGCATTACGCTAATTGCCCAGTTTTATAGCAAAAATTAATTATGGTTAAATAAGTTAATGTGCGGCCGCCGTGACGTAGTGGCTGGAAGTGCGCACTGCCATTCGCAGGGCCTGGGATCGAGTCCAGTTTCCGACTAACATCAAAAACAGGACAATATTTCGGGTTATAAGTATTTCCAGTAAAATAATTTTTGTCAAACCAACTCAAAATACTGCATTACAAAATTCTGTATTAAACAAGTAAAGTAGTATAAATTCGGGCGAAACCGAATTTTATATGTATACCCGGCGCATGTTCGTCGTTCCAACTTCCCTAAACTACCTAGAAGTCTATAACAGTCTTATTTATTGATGCAAGTATTAACTTGTTGTAAATGAAGGTCCTCAGTTGTTGAAATATCGGAGTTTTCTTATATCCGAAAATTTCCGTTATAGAGGAAGTCGGTGCAATTTTAGTCCGATTTGAATAATTTTCAACGAATTGCTTTTTCGTACCAAGGTTATTAAATGCACCGAGTTTGGTAGAAATTGATGAATCGGTTACCGAGATACACAATTTTGGTCATAATAATATTATTTTGCACCGAAATTCTACTTCACATACTTATTTTGAACAATTTGGATCCAATATTTACTGAAATATCATAGTTTTTGCATTTTTCGAAAATACCGTTATATGAGAAGGGGGCCCATTATCAATAGCAACTAGGGATGTCAATCCCGGGATCCCGGGATGTCGGGATCCCGGTCTTTTTTAAGTCCCGAATATCCCGGGATTAGTCGATTTAAGTCCCGGGATTGCTGGAAACAATTTTTTTGTTAGCCAATTAAATTTTTATCACAAATATCCCCTCTCAAGGGCAAAACAAGAATTTTTTGCAACCCTTAATGCTATAATTTCTTTAAGATCGCATTTCCATCAAAATAAGGAATAATTTTGCTTCGCTCAAAATGGAATAGGTGATGCACTTATATATTTATTTTTTACTTAAATGTGTTAACTTTTTTATTTTTACTTAATATATGATAATCTGTATATTAATACGCTAACATAAATTTTGTCTCCGTTCGTTTGGCGATTCTACCGAACCGATTTCAAAACCAAGAACACCGTTGGAAACGCATTTTTCCGTAGATGAGTTTTTATGGTTTCACATTTGGTTGAAAATTACGGCCAAAACCGTCGTTTAAACATTTTCGAATTTTGTATAGATGTTGCTGCAACATGTTCAATTTGACATGTTTCGCCTGTTGTTTCACTACACATTTGAAATTAAGCTTTGAAATAAAGATAAATATGAAGATGAAGAAATAAATGATAACGATGAAGTAAAAAAAAAAGAAGGCAGAAGTGAAGATAAAGACGAAAATGGAGACAATGACAGATATATAAGAATTAGGGTAACTGAAAGGGTAAGAACATTTCTTGAATTTATGAAGTGAAACTTCTTTAGCGGCAGTTGGTTGGTTGGGAGTAAATTGTCAAATTCAAGGGGAATAATGCACATGGAAATGGTTCTCAGCGGTTTAGCGGTTTGAGAATAAAAACAAAAACAAAGATGCCTAGAGGTACAGGCAAAAACGAAGATCAAAGTAAATTTAAACCGTTTAAGGTAAAGGTGAAGAGGAATATGCAAAAATAAAGATAAATATGAAGAAAAGGATGAGGATGAAGATCGATATTGTTATCGATATACAACTCGACATTCTTATCGACATAATAATCGATACTGTTATTAATTAAATAACCGCTATTGTAATCGATATAATAATAAATATAATAATCGATATTGTTATCGATACAATAATGGATATTGTTATCGGTATAATAATCGATTAACTAATTTATTTTGTTATCGATTTAGTCATTTATATTGTTAACAATATGTACAATAATCAGTACTGATGATTGTTACATTTATAGCTGAATTAATCGATTTTACAATCGTTTTAGTTTTCTATATTGTTATCGGTATTTTTATCGACACAACATGGAATGTGATCACATTACATGACATCACATCACATTGTATCACATGATATGAAGAGACATCACATGATATTACATGACATAATATGATATCACATCACACGATATCACGTGACATGACATTACATAATGTGACATCACATTATATGGCATGACATCACATGACTTGACATCACATGATATGACATCATATGGTATGACATCAGAGGATATGACAACACATGACATGACATCCTATCACATCACATAAAATCACGTCACATCTTATCACGTCATCGCACCTCATCTCATCTACGTGAATAGAAAAAGAAAAGGATATAAGCAAAGACGTGAAAGATAAAAACAAAGATGAAGACCAAGGTAAAGTTACCGATTTCAAAACCAAAAACACCGTTGGAAAGGTAATTTTCTGTAGATGAGGAGAGTTTTTATAGTTTCGAAATTGGTTGAAAATCGTCGTTAAAAAATTTCCATATTTGTGTATGGTTGTTTTTGTAACGTGTTCAATTTAAGCTGTTTCGCATTTTGTTTTACTTCGTATTTGAAATTAAACTTTGAAATAAAGATAAATATGAAGATGAAGAAACAAGTGATAACGATGAAGACAAAAAAAGGCAAAAGTGAAGATAAAGACGAAAATGGAGATAAAGGCGAAAATGGCGACAATGAGAAATACGTAAGAATTAGGTTAACAGAGTTGAAATTTTCCGAGAGGAATCGAAATCAGCCATAAAGGTTACTGAAATTTATCGAATCATCGAAGTTTATACTTATCGAAAATTATCCATGCTTATTAAGTTATCGCAA
>NW_016157444.1:81968-83236 GCF_001687245.7 Rhagoletis zephyria
GTAAAAAAAATACCAAAGATACGTTTTTTTACCATTTAAATCCCAAATTTCTCAAAAACTAAAGCCAACTGAACAATTTGAAGATTAGATTCTGATTCAACGGAAAAAATAATATCAATGGTTCAATGGTTTTTCTGCATGCAGCTGTTTGAATTTTTTCGGATGTGTTATTAATTTTTTGAATGAAATCCACATTTCAAACATTATACACAAATTAGAAAAATGCAAAAAAAATATTCAACAAAATTTCAAGCTTTTTAATCAGAATTTTTTAAAAAACTTACACTTTTATATATAATAAAGTTTTAAGGATTATAAAATACATCCTTGAAGCGTCTAAGAATTCATGTATTTTCTTCCATATAAAAAATAATTTTGAGCACACTTTATGTGGAAGAAAATGCGTAGAATCGTCAGCAAATCGATTTTTACTTTTTGGCGACTGTTAAAGGTGATTCGAATTTTCAGCGATTTGTTAGAACTAATAAAATGCTGCATTACGCTAATTGCCCAGTTTTATAGCAAAAATTAATTATGGTTAAATAAGTTAATGTGCGGCCGCCGTGACGTAGTGGCTGGAAGTGCGCACTGCCATTCGCAGGGCCTGGGATCGAGTCCAGTTTCCGACTAACATCAAAAACAGGACAATATTTCGGGTTATAAGTATTTCCAGTAAAATAATTTTTGTCAAACCAACTCAAAATACTGCATTACAAAATTCTGTATTAAACAAGTAAAGTAGTATAAATTCGGGCGAAACCGAATTTTATATGTATACCCGGCGCATGTTCGTCGTTCCAACTTCCCTAAACTACCTAGAAGTCTATAACAGTCTTATTTATTGATGCAAGTATTAACTTGTTGTAAATGAAGGTCCTCAGTTGTTGAAATATCGGAGTTTTCTTATATCCGAAAATTTCCGTTATAGAGNATTTTGTTATCGATTTAGTCATTTATATTGTTAACAATATGTACAATAATCAGTACTGATGATTGTTACATTTATAGCTGAATTAATCGATTTTACAATCGTTTTAGTTTTCTATATTGTTATCGGTATTTTTATCGACACAACATGGAATGTGATCACATTACATGACATCACATCACATTGTATCACATGATATGAAGAGACATCACATGATATTACATGACATAATATGATATCACATCACACGATATCACGTGACATGACATTACATAATGTGACATCACATTATATGGCATGACATCACATGACTTGACATCACATGATATGACATCATATG
>NW_016157444.1:83498-95748 GCF_001687245.7 Rhagoletis zephyria
GTTTCGCATTTTGTTTTACTTCGTATTTGAAATTAAACTTTGAAATAAAGATAAATATGAAGATGAAGAAACAAGTGATAACGATGAAGACAAAAAAAGGCAAAAGTGAAGATAAAGACGAAAATGGAGATAAAGGCGAAAATGGCGAAAATGGCGACAATGAGAAATACGTAAGAATTAGGTTAACAGAGTTGAAATTTTCCGAGAGGAATCGAAATCAGCCATAAAGGTTACTGAAATTTATCGAATCATCGAAGTTTATACTTATCGAAAATTATCCATGCTTATTAAGTTATCGCAACGTATCGAATTATTCAAGCTGATCAATGTTTACTGAGTTGTCAAAATTTCTAGAGACAGAAATTTAGTTGTCCAAATTTACGGATAGTTATCGAGCTATAAAAACGTGTGGGATTAACGAAATTTGTCAAATTAAAGAAATGTATCAAGTTATCGATATTTATTGAATTATCATTTTTTATAGACTTAACGAAATTTATCGAGGTGTCGTAATGCATGAAGTTCTTTCAACTTACAGAGTTATCGATAATTATTGATCTACTGAAATTGGTAGATTCATCGAATCGAAGTTTATGGAATTTTCAAAATATATCCATTAATCGAAGTTTCAAGATTATATAAGCTTATCGATTTATCACTGCTTATCGAATTTTATCGTGCTAACAGAGTGTAATGAGTAATCAAAATTTTTCGATAGCTTTCTAAAAATGTAGAGTTGTCAAAAGTAAAAATTTATAAAGGTATCCAAAGTTTTTACACTTTTGAGTTATCGAAATTTATCGAGCCATCGAATTTCACAGTTATCGAAATTAGTCGAGTTAGCGAATTTTGTTGAGTTATCGAATTTTAGTGTTTTTGAAATTCATCGAACTATCGATATGTATCAAATCATTAATATTTATCGATAAAGTGGAATGTATCGGGTCAATTCTAAGTCCTGCTGAAGTCTAAACACCTTCTAAGATAAAAAATTTTAGTTTCGTTTTAGTTCCAAATCAGAAGATGTTCCGGTAAGTTAATTTGTACCGTATAAGTTTCGTTACGTGTTAAGTTAGAAACCCTCTCCAAGGCTCCTAAAAACTAGTAACTGTAACTCTAGTATCTTAAATTGATCTCAAACAGTGATTTAAAAATTTTTATATAGTTACATAGGCAGTTACTGCTGTACCAAATACAGTCACTTTCAAAAATATTTTGCATAGATTTTTTTTGCAATATTCAAAATATTTTTCATGGTATTTTTTTGTTAATTAAAAAAAATATATAGCTCATTTTACAACAAAAATCATGTAAAACAAAATTTCACACTTTAGAGAAAGTTGGTTTAAGTTCACCAAATTATCATAAAAATATCAAACTTTTTAATCATAATTTTAAAAAAAAATTCTATTATGCAGTTTTATAGCCCATTCAATTTAATACAATAAAGTGCAATTTTAAAGTTGCTAAAAACTCCCTTGATTTTTGAATTTTTTTTTACTGACGATGTTGGACATTTTCTTCCTTATAACGATTTTTTTTGTGGCAAAAAAAATATATAAAATGTCAACGGGATGGTTTAGCAACTTCAAAATTGCACATACGTATATATTTTTTTAAATTAACAAAAAAAANTATAAACATACCTCTATGTTTTTCAAATTTTATGTTTGTTTTTTGTTTATTGAAAATACTGATTTATCGCCTTAATAAATATGTAAATGAATTACAATAAATTGTACTTTTTTTTGTTATATCAATCTGATTTAAAATACTATAATAGGATGATCACAGATGTGTTGCACTTTTACCTGAATTTCGGGACAATCCCGGGATCCCGGGTATAAAAATAATGAAAACAGTGGTGAATGTGTTTAAGACTGCTTAAAAAGCGAAAGTCCTTGTTTTGGTTTGAATGTCCGTCATAGTCACCAGTTCTTAGAATTGCCTAGCGTACAACTTAGTATGGCAGATTTATGTTTTACGCGAAACGAGTGATTGAATCCATGATTTAAATAAATATATTAGCTTTGTTCCACAAGCGTTCCGGGCTACTCCGGTAATTATAGCGTAAAAAGTGTAAAAAATGTGCCAACACGTGCCAAAAGTGTCCAGAGCCCGGAAACAACAAACCAGCTCTAAACAATGATTTTACGTGTATTTATATTCTGTGGCTAATAAAGTAACTACATTTTATGAAAATTCTGTGGTATTTTCCACTTTTGTGTTTTATAAAATTTGCTTTCAGATTTAAACAACAGCTGTTATTTCAAATTACCCTTTTGCACATTTGTGCCCGGAAAAAAGTCCGGGCTGTTTCGTGCACAAAGAAGAAGACATTTACGATCCAAAAGTGGAACGTATTCGCTCTCTATTACTCATTTTTCTAGCGTTTGGAACGATTTCTGGGCTGTTTTGGGCACCCGTGGGTACCTGCTCCTGTGGAACAAACCTATTCATATGTGGTTGATGGTGTGTGTGCATCATCAGGGAAGCCATTGAATTTTTTTAAACATTGCAAAATGTCTGAAGCTTTGATTTATACGGTTTTTTGTTAAATAGTGATCTATATTTTTATAAAAATAAAACTCAAATTAAATAAAAATAGGAAATAATTGTGAAAATTTGTTAAAATTTCGAGCGACTAAAATGAACGAATTGCATTTAAAAATAAAGTGAACAGAAAGACCAGCAATATATCCAAGTACATAAAATTTTTCTATTTTTTTCTAAATAAGGAGATATCTTTGGGTGGGGAATTTTACGAAATTTCGGGCAAAATCGGGGAATTTCATTGTCGAACTCGGGGAATTCTCAAAAATGAATTGACTACCCTGATGTACATTTAAATATGTTGTAGTCGTCAAGCGTCAGCGACTCTAAAAGCTCAAACAGTCAACGACGTAGCGTGACGTAGGTTGACGCAGACACGATCTACCTTATGGGATTCGCGTGTTAACGAAAACTCACCACCGCATGGCGGTGACGTTGCCGTTGCTTCTCTCTCTCTTTATCATCAGTAAATTTGATATACTGCTACGTACGTCAACCTACGTTTACGCTACGTCGTTGACTAACTGCGCTTTAAATAATTTTTTTTTTTTACTGGTTAAATGAGTTGATTTTCAAAGCTCCATAGCTGTTGTTAATGGTGCTTATAGATGTTACAGTTCCACTCCTCCACTCCACTTTCATTTTTACTGTTAGCGCCTATTTTAGGTATGCCATGAAGCAATAAATTTGCAAATATTTCAAGTAATACAAGAGTAGCGCCAAGCCTTTAAAATCTGCTCCGTTTTGTGGTACCATATCCAAAAAGCGTGATGCGTATTAATTTTTCAGGAGCACTGCACAAAATTTTGTATGATAAAGCTTTTCAAATACTCGTAGTAGGTATCTCTATAAAGGGCATTAACGGTCAAATCACACGATGGATGCATTTGTACACATTTTTACATTTTGGAAGCCACAGAGTGGCGTTGTGTAGAAATTTTTATTGAGAATGAGTTCAGCTCAATATAAAAATTTGCAAACAACCCCACTCTGTAACTGTCAAAATCTACAAATCTTTACAAATGCATCAGTCATGTGATTTTGCCCTAAAAGGAAAAAGGAAAGCATAAAAATGGTAAAAATTGGCAATATACTGTCCACGGCGCGCTTGGGGACGAAAATGGTAAATATTAACCGGATCTAATGATACTCACGTATTTCAATCTTAATGATCTTTACCTAGTACAACGCCCGATATCCTCACATGATATATGTAAGTATGTTCATGTTTTTATGTACATATGTACGTAAATATGATAAGAATTAAAAATAGTTGAGGACGACAACAGAGGGTTATTTAAGTACTTATGATAGGAACTTAATTGGACTCCTTATTTTTTCGATTCTCTCAGTTCCTTTCTATTTTTCGTAGGTTTAGTTTTTTGTTAAAATGTTTTTATTAATTTGGATAATAAAAATCATATAAAAAATTTTTCATAAAGATTGAACTCTACTTCAAGTTACATACATAGATACATATTTACTTCATATGTACTTGTATAGCATATTTATGTATTCTTGTGTATCAACATTAAATGTGTCAACAGCGAACGCTGAACCTCAATTTTATCAGTATCAGCTGTCAGAAAAAAATATAGGTACTCTCCACTGTATCGGCAAACGATGTAATGAAAAATGATTCATAAAGGAAGTAAAACAATGTAGCAAATCAAAGCCACTGGTGCTTAAGATGGCTGAGCGATTTTGTTTTCCACCTACAGGCGAGAATAAATTGATACAACTAGGCGAACAGGATAAACGGGTTTCTTTATAGAAGCATCGACGATTTGCTAGGAATGCAAAATAAATAGCATTTTATGGTGTATGTGTCAATGTATTGACATAAAACTTGCATACATACACATGTACTTGTGTATTTACATTAGACTGACTCACTCCCCATGCGAAAAAAAAATCGGTACTGTATTTCCATTCTTCTTCTTCTTTTTGGCGCTGTAACCGCCTAAGCGATTTTGGCCGAGTTCAGCAAAGCACGCCAGTCGTTTCTCTTCTGTGCCAACGCCAATTGGAAACGCCAAGTGAAGCCAAGTCCTTCTCCACCTGATCTTTCCATCGCAGTGGAGGCTCCCTCTTCCTCTGCTACCACCAGCGGGTTCCGAGTTTAATACTTTCAGAGCTGAAGCGTCGGTGTCCATTCGAACGACATGGCCAAGCCATGTATTTCCAAAATATTTCTGAAAATATCAAATATGATTTACGTGAGCTTGAATGCCTTCAAAAATTTATTTTTTTTATGACCCCTCAGATGACAAAACAGTTTAAGCTTAAAAAATTTGCATACAAATATTGAAATAAAGTTTCAACGGAATCGTATTAATGGGATTTTTGATGCTGTTTTTTAACTCTTTTCAAAGATTGGTATAAGAAAGACTTGAATAACTGGACCAAAACTATTCCGAGGAGGTATCATAAGAAAGGCATTTTCTCGCCATTTTTATTTCTTTAACTTATGGTGATTTTGTTTTTTACAAAAAATGTTGCCCTTCACCGGTGCAAAATGTGTTTGATGTTGCACTCAACCCTGTAAAAAGGCCTGATTTTGTCCCCTTGTTCTTGTCTAGCCCACGCATTTCATAATATTGTCGTATTAAACAACCATCTGATTTTCAGGGCAACGATCTCCCCTGACAAAGCTTCACAGGGCAGAGAATGTGCCTTTTTTGTTTAACATTTTTTTTAAGAAACGAACACAAAATTTTCTCACCCTTTGCCTTTAGTTTAGAATCGAACATGAAAAGAGAAAGGGGCAATCAAAAGGCGACATTTTTTGGTAGAAACGAAATGACCATTAATCATAAATTATGGAAATAATATTTATTTTTTATTAAAGTTGAAATACCTATACCCTAATCCACAACTTGTTGTCCTGACATATATAATATATGTATACCTTTCAGCTGCGGAAAACTGCGGATTTTATTCCTACCTTCATATACTAATGTTGGCATTTATGGCACTTTTAAAATAATCCCATCTTTCCCGTTTTTAGAGAGTTCACTTTATAGTATTATTATTATAAACATATGGACACATTTCTCATCGGTGCGCTCTTTATGAAATTTTAAGGCGATTTTGAGGTTAGGTTTGTATGGAAGATATGCTTAAAATAAACCGTTCACGACCTTTTTTTCGTGATTTATCAGGCATGTTCTGCAAATTGTACGATTTCAAATCGGTGCGATTTGCAAAGTATTGTTGTATATCTTTAATCAAAGTATTAAATGTTTCAATTGGAAACTGCTAGAAACACATCATTTACGTTATGTCCATCGATTTAGCGCCAAATTTATCCCTCTTTGTTATATATCCTACGAAATAGATTTTGTAAATCGCACCGATTTGAAATCGTACGATTTGCAGAACATGTCTGTATGTCCGCAAATGTTACAAAAAATGAAAGCCCTACGCCAACTCCTGATTTTTTTCTAAAAAATGTATTGGGCGGCACCACTGTGCGGCGCGAATGGCATAAGAGATTTTAGGTTCGAATCTTCGGGTAGCGGGTGTTTTTTTTTGCTAAATGCTTTTTTATTTATTTGTTCAATTTGGGTATTCATCTTAACGTCTTAACGTAAACCTAGTAACTAAGCCGGTTGTCCATACAAAATTATTCAAGTTTACGAGGCTTACGTGGTTACGAGTCATTTACGCGTTTATACATATGAATTGCGATAATGTATTTTTTTATTTATGTTATTTATTGTAATTTTTAAATTATATTGCTTTAAAAACATATATTTTTTTTATTTAATTTAATTTTTATGGTACCAGTGCAATTTGAAAAGTCAGTGACTTTTTTTAATAGATGATATATTTTTCGGCAAAAAAAGCGTTTTATTTCTCCTTTTAGCTCGATACATTCAGTCCAACGTTTTTCAATTCCTTCCCAATGATACGTTTTCAAGGTGCTTAAAATAAGCGTTTGTTTCAGTGATGACCTCTTCATTCGACCCAAATATCTTCTCTGGGTTTGGAAACAGGAAATAGCCACTGGGAGCTAAATCAAGATGGGGTAGAAGGTCGTAGCTCAATTGATGGATTTTTTCTATGGTGACTACACACGTGTGCACCAGTGTCTAACAGCACTTATTTCTTGGCCAAATGTGGTCGTTTTTGTTTCAAACCAATATCGAACCTGTCCAAAGCCTCTGAATAATATTCGCCAGTGATCGTATTGCCTTTTCAAGATAGTCGAAGTGAATGACACCGTGTGCATCCCAAAAGATTTCTACATTTAAAAACTTTGAAAATTAACCTTAAATATTTCCAATATTACTACAAAAACCTTTATACAAATAGTCGTGCCCAATTCGCAGAGTTTTGCAATTTTGTAACCCAAGTCAAAATTTACTTCAGTTTTTGTAACATCACGCCAGCACATATGCTTACTAATATCTTTAAATCGCTACTACAAACAGTTTTAATTTTTTTTACTGAATAAAGGGGCATTTAATTGCTATGCAAATCTAGATAAACCTTTTTAAAATTTAGACTTTAAATTTTGTCAAACGAGCGTCACGTAACGCCAGATTGGAAATACCCATAAACTTTGGATTTTATATGTAAAGAAATTTGGATATATTTTGAGCTTTAAAGAGCACAAATGTGTACTATCTTAGGTTGGCATATGGCGGAATTTCGACCCGCGCCTTCGGTGATATTAATTAACACATTTCCCTCTACATAAGCTAACACTTCTTAAAATGCAAAATAGTCATATTAATTAGAAATGGAGACCAATATTCAGATTCAATTTTTTGAATTTTTCATCGATGTTTGGAATATCGAGTCTTTTTATCCCGATATTAATGCGTTTCCGATATTGTTGCTTTGAATGAGTATTTCGGTTCGATATATGCTCCCTATGTGGAAATGAACTGATCGCCTATTTTTTTTTAACGCAATGACACGCAACGCAACGCAGTATTTACTTCTACACAGCCATTTCCTATATACATAAGTTTCAGTTCTGTAAATTGTCGTAATGAAAGCAATCTGCGTAATAAAAAAAAAAAATAACATACATACATACATAATATTACATATATAAGTAGGTACATATATGGGTATATAAATTTGTGAGAACAACACAAAGATTTCATATAAGAAAAGAGATCTAAATTAGTTCATGACTGAATAGCTCTTGGAGTCATGCTAAGAACTTTTAGCCTGTAAGGTTAAGTGTAAATTTGTTTATTCATTCATTAAAATGAACTGCATAAACACTTGTTCTTTCTTTTAATTGAGGTTTCAGTAGGAAACTGCTTCTTTTATGGCAATAACAGCGATTTCTGATATGAGGTGTCACTGGAAAAATTTAGGCACAGGTACATACATAGATACATACATACGTATATATATTATATATGTATATACATATATACTACAAAATATTCCTAAATGTGGAAATATTGCTTTAATAGATCAGATGAAAAAGCTTCTGCGATGTGCAGAACGAAAGCGCATGCAAACAAAAAAATCCCGAAACAAATGCACATACGAGTATGAAGTAAACAAAATACCAAAATATGTATTTTTTGTTTGAATAAAAAAAAAACAAGATTTGGTAATTTTTTTTTTCTCAGTGCAAAAACTGTCCTTAACCGCAGAACTCCACAGGCAAACACCGATGGCCTACCAACTGTCATTTTGACGAGCAATGTGATTGCAAGTTTTTGTGTGTGGGCACTTTGATGTCTTGAAATAAGCATTTGCCGCATGACGCCACCAGACAACATTCTCTCAATTTCGGTGTTTAAAAACATTTAAATCTTTAAAAAACTTGCTGAATAATTTCCTAAAACGTAATCATAAATAATCCAATAAGGAACAGACTTTTATTTTGATTTAATATAAAAATTTCATCGATGTTACCACCAGCACGCTTTCTTTCAAATGAAAATATGGCTGTCAAACTATTGAATTGCCTGCAATAGATGTCAAGCAATAAGCGCTGACATATATTGCAGCACATGAGGAATAGGCGGTCTCCATTGGAAATATATTATGTGACATAGTTTTCACATCAGTGTTTTCCTGTCACGGTGGGCAGGAAGCGAAGATAGGTTGCATAAAAATGTCGACAAAATCTGAAAGCAGGGTTGTATTTGTTGATATCTTAAGGTTAAGAATCCGCTTAAATTGAAATCCTAGCTGCTCCTGTTTTAAAGATATCCACATTTTATATACTTCTGATAGGATATATTTGCAAAAGAGGAAGGCGTACTTCTCGATAATTAGAGCATATTTATACGAAAAGAAATCTCATACAAATCTGTTCCCCTTTTTTAACTCACTAAAACGGATCAAATCAATGTGAAACATTTTCATTTTTTCCTACCGAAAGAATAATTGATCGAGATTTATTGGGCGCTACCGGTATACAACTTAGATAAAACACCACAATTACCTTTTTCTGTAGCGTGAACTTTCTCATTACAAACACTTTCAATATCGCAATATATGTATGTATGTATACAATATTGTATGCTATATAATACGGTAGTAATTTTTTATTAAAGGTTTGTTGCTATAAGCAAGTAGCGCAGGCAAGTCGCACTGCGCTTGTGCAAGAAATAAAAATGCTCTAACTTAGGCCAACGGTACTCCTCATAATAAGTAAATAAATTCAAAGCTTGTATGAGATTTATTTTGGTATTTATGTACTCTTCTGTCAGGAAATAATGACTATTGTACATCCAGAACACAAATGCGATCATAAAGAAAATCGCATGAAAGTATGCGCTTTGTGTGTAGGGCTGCCAGACGTCCCGGTTTTCCCGGACATGTCCCGGTTTTAGACTATTTGTCCCGGTGTCCCGGTCCAACCTTAAAATGTCCCGGGTTTCATTTAAGTGTCCCGGTTTTCGATTTGATTGCACAAATTTTGCTTAAAAATGACTACGCTGAGAGAAAAAAGGCGTTGTAATATTAAGAAAAATTTTATGAATTTACTGGGGGAAATAACGCATAGTAAACATGAATATGTTTTATTTGATTATCGTTTTGAAATGTTCGTACTTAAAAACAATACTTTCATACCACGCACACGTGGTGTTGAATCAAACTGAACATTTGAATGCACATTTACATGTCTGGCTGTAGCTGAGTGCACGAAGATGCTTGCCACAATTTGCTAATTTCCAGAGCGTCAGGGTTCAAATCCCATTACAGACAGCATGGAATTTAAATAAATTTTTTTTTAACTTAATTATGAAAAAGCATCCGTTAAGTGCAAAGCGCTTCATTTTATTATTGGCGTATTTCAATTGAATATTTCTATACTAAATACTAAAATTTGTATACTTAAATTATTACGAGTTGGGTTGGTGCTCTTTCATATGCGATTTTTTTTTTAAATGTAGCACGTTTTGCATAAGCAATAGTTGATGATTAATATAAGTATGTACCTAAATACGTTAAAATGACATGCACAGAGTTTTACAATTATAGCAAAAGCCAGAAGTTTTGAAACAAGCTCACAGCAACGAAACAAATGACTGATATTTTAATGTTACCTTGTATTTTTTTTTTTTTTTTTCGTGAAACCTAGATTACTTATAAGTACCGTGCCGTACAAAATTATTGGCTCGGAGACACTTTCATCTGATCACAATTTCTAATCAGATCTTTTAGAAAAATGTTTAAAATGTAGCTTTTGAGCCAATTAGTAAAGTGCAAGTCTGAAGTTACCAGAAAATTTCGTTGATTTTTTGCAATTATTTATTTTTTGCTGACAGTGTCTTCCACATACAAAAAAATGTCGAACATAGTTTGTATGGAAGAAACTCTCAGTAAAAACAATACCAAATATATTGCCTCGTTCAAAGCCATGAGCAAAATCGTGAATACATGGTTTTCCGCAAAACAAGCGGATCTTAGTAATTTTGATAAAAATCTTAACGAACTCCGCACAGCTTTGAAAAGTACTGGAATTTCTCAAACTGTCAAAATCCATTTTATCCTTAAACATTTAAAGCAATCTATTTCATTCTTGAATAACGATGGTTTAGGATTATGGTCCGAGCAGGCCGGGAAGTCAGTTCATAGGGAATTCATTAAATTCTGGGATAGATTCAAAATAAATATGATTGATAAACCAACTTTTGTGAGTCGCCTGAAGAAAACTGTAATGACATTTTCATTCCAGCATATATAAAAACTTAACTAAATAATAAAATATTTAAATACTAAAATGTGTGACTATATTATATGGTAAGCCAACAAAAAAAAATAAAAGGAAACAAAAAACAAATATAAAAAAATAAAGCAAGAAAAAAATATAAAAAAATAAAACCAAAAAAAGAACAAAGAGGTGCAAAGTAAGTTGCCTCTACGTGGTGCGCCTTGGAAACGATTGAAACCGGCTAAAAACTTACATAAACTTATATTTTCACATAATATATATACACACATTTACTCACACATACATTGTTGAATATTTAATGCACAAGGATGTTTTTCTCTTTCGCAAAAGTCGGTCCTATCATAACTATGTAAAATGTGGATATCTTTAAAACAGGAGCAGCTAGGATTTCAATTCAAAGGGATTCTTAACCTAAAAATATCAACAAATACAACCCTGCTTTCAGTTTTTGTCGACATTTTTATGCAACCTATCTTTGCTTCCTGCCCACCGTGCTGTGGAGACAGGGCCTTACCGCAGAACTCCACGGGCGAACAGCGATGGCCTACCAACTGTCATTTTGACGAGCAATGTGATTGCAAGTTTTTGTGTGTGGGCACTTTGATGTCTTGAAATAAGCATTTCCCGCATGACGCCACCAGACAACATTCTCTCAATTTCGGTGTTTAAAAACATTTAAATCTTTAAAAAACTAGCTAAATAATTTCCTAAAACGTAATCATAAATTATCCAATACGGAACAGATTTTTATTTTGATTTAATACCAAAATTTCATCGATGTTACCGCCAGCACGTTTTCTTTCAAATGAAAATATGGCTGTCAAACTATCGAATTGCCTGCAATAGATGTCAAGCAATAAGCGCTGACATATATTGCAGCACATGAGAAATAGGCGGTCTCCATTGGAAATATATTTTGTGACATGGTTATCACGACATCAGTGTTTTCCTGTGGAGACAGGGCCTAAATGCCAAGAAATACTGAACTTTTTAACCGTAGTTCCATTTGTTACTGGTGGGACATTTGACTGCAAAATGTGATCAACTATTATTTATAACTAAACAAAGTGAAATACATATATCGTCTCCCTTATGCCAGAAGCACGAATATGCAAATTTATCAGTTTTGAGTTATTGGGTTGACTTGATTAACTTTTGGAAGGGTGACAGGTAACAAGATCAACGGAAATAAGGTCAATTGGCACTATTTCGCATACTGGTGCGAAATAAAGTCAATTGACATTATTACCTTTTCAAAAGCGAAATAAAATTCATTGTTATTATTGCTCTTTCAAACATTAAATTTGCATAGCTTTGCGGGGGCCCGCGTCCGCGCGCCACACCGCGCAGATAGAGGGTGTTATTGAATATAAGCAGGGTTTGAAATTGCTTGACTATTTTCAATGCATTCACAGTTGATTAACTACGACTAACACAAATAAATCAGCAAAAGCAGACAGCATAAGCGAAAAATAACAAGTAATTTTTAGCAAAAAAAAACCGACTTCAACTCCCATATAAAAAAAAATA
>NW_016157444.1:95838-99022 GCF_001687245.7 Rhagoletis zephyria
ATACAAAAAAAAAAAAAAAAAAAAAAAAGATTCCGACGAACTGATAACCTCCTCCTTTTTTCGAAGTCGGTTCAAAATGAAATCATTTGCTTCAGCGTATAGAGCAGTTTGTTTTTGCTTACACAGTCAGCTGAACAGTGTTGCCGCCAATCATTTTTAGTGGTAGCCAAATTCCTTTAAAAAAAGGGCTAAAAAAGAGCTAAAAAAGTCGTTGTGGCTAAAAATGGTTGCTAAAATTTTTTACTTACATATAAGTACATATATAAGTATCCACGCAAACATTTTAAATAAATAAAGGCATAGAAAAACAGTGAACTCTGGAAAAAAGCTAATATTTTATCCAACAAAAAACCTTTTTGTATTATGTATACGACATCAGCTTGCTGGCTTCATCAAGTGATTGTACCATCAGGCTCGAAGCATATAAGCATGCTGGTACAATATTTATTTCTTTACAAATGAGGTCGTGGAAAGATAGAAATGATTAGAACCGAAATTTCATAATTTTTCTACCATTTTGTTAAACATAGTTTTGTTTTTATTCACAACTGCAATATCGGGAACTTAATCTTCCACAAACACGGCTTTGACTCATATAGTGCAAGAAATTTCCGCTAAAATATTTTTTACTTAGAAAATTTTGCTAATTTCACCACCCCCGACACCAACATGCTGGTACAATCATAAAATTTTCGAATAGTTTTTGAAGTCGCACCAGCAGCTGGTACAATCACACCAGAAGAACACACACGATCAAACCACTTGATGGGCCATTTAACAAGTTAAGCATATTAAGGGCCTTAAACTTATCTATTTTAAACTCTAGTTAAATCGTTAATAGATAAGTTAACAGCCCTAAAACTTTTACAGTATGTATGTATAAAAACGTAAGGAATATACAATACATATATGTATATGTATCAGTCTTTCTTAGTCTAAAACTTCATGTCTTACATAAATGAAAAAAATTAGATCAAATTAAGTATATACAACTTTTTTATGCCAAGTATGAATAAAGTCTCCAAAGGGCTAGGGGCAACTTTAAATTTATGTGGCCAAAAAAAGTATGTGGTAGCTAATTCTATCCACCAAAGGACTAAAACGGCAACACTGCAGCCGAAGCTACCAGTTTAGAAAAATTTGCTGTTGCTGCAAGCAGTAAGTTTGGTGTATTCTCATGTTTGCTAATGATTTTTTGCTTGCTGCGTTATTCTCGCAGCCGAACTATTCAAGGCGCATCCATATAAGGTGGTAGCAATTGCATATAGGTAAAAGTCCCGTGTATTTTGTTATTGCTTTTTGGTACATCAAGATGTCAAAACGTAAGAAAATAGGAGATAATTTTTGCCATTTCGTTTTGTTGACATCCTGAAGTTACACCATTTCGTTTGGACGGCATTCTGCTGTACTAGTGTGGAGACAAAAATATCATATCAGCTGTTCAAGTAACACCACCTTGTATAGATGCGCCTTGCAACCATGATGCAATAATACAAGGTGTTAGATATTGGCAGCTTTTCGCTCTAATTCCGCCATATTGACTGCCTTAGGTGAAACAGTGTTACTTCTTTCACAATTCTTTGGCTAATAATATAGTTGAATGTTTTTTATTGTTTCTCAGTATACACATTTTGTTTTCTTAAAAAAGTATTTTATCTTATTTTATTTCATTTCATAACGAATATACTATAAAAAAGCAAATTTTGTTTAGAAGAAGATATGAAATTTTATATTTTTCCCCCAAACGGGGATTAATTTCTTCCTCTTTTTCTTCTTATTCCACTGAGCTAAGGCAGCATCAAATCGAGCTGTGCCACAACGTCCAACACCTTGTTTTATTGCTTCATGCCTTGCGTTCTTTACTGACGTGAATACGAAACTGCTTTCAGGCTCTTCAAAAATTAATTTTTGTGCTTATTTTGCATATTTTTCAGAATGTAGCCTTTACATATCACTTTAAAACTCATTTATCAGATAAGCTAATGTTGGAAGTTGTTTCCACCTTCTTCATGACATTAACGTGACATTTTTCTTGGGAGGCAGGATTTTGGTTTAATCTTTCTTAGGCAACGACATCTCATATATACAATTTGAACACTTTTGGAGAAGCGAGCGATTTAAATAAAAAATCCAGATTGGGGGTATAGATCTCCCCCTTCGTCAGTGCAATGAAACTTTTTATTTTTTAATTTATAACGCATACTACTTTACCCTTCCGATTTATATATATTTTTTTTCAGACTGATGACTAGGCCATTTTGCTTAGTTTCCCATAGTGTTGGGAAATAATCTATATTCTATACAAAAACTGTACTTTTCGACTGTAAATTGTATCGACTTTTTAATTTGCTCATATGCATGCATGCATACATAGATTCCCTTCAAGACCAATGCTTTGATGGTATTCACGAGAAAGTTTATGTAGGTACATTTACATATTTTACACTTTTAACATAAATGTCAGGGCAGATATTTTAAGATACACTGCTTAACAAACAAATTTTTTTAAGTTATTATCAATGGATAAAAGGGACATCTTCTTTGAAATCAGTACTAAAACTTGACATTTCAATATAATTTAATTTTAATTATTTGTTTATAAAAATGCAGTTTACACTTTAACAAAACCCGTATAAATATAAAGTTTAATCTTTGCGCAACATTAAAAAAATCAACAAACTTTCGTAAAGCTTTTTAATTAGATTTCCTAGAAATATATACATATTTTGAGTATGCATTTTTGTAGCTCGATCAATTCAAATAAAGCGCAAGTTTAAAATACATAGCTGCGACTTACGGTTGATTTTAAATATTTTGTTTTTTGTTTTTTGATGAAGGCGTTGCTCATTTTCTTCATTAAAAAGAAATCGTCGAACATACTTGGATAAGAACTTTTAGCCTGTAAGGTTAAGTGACAAGGTCAGTCATCATCTAAATTTGTGTATTCATTCATTAAAATGAACTGCATAAACACTTGTTCTTTCTTTTAATTGAAGTTTCAGTAGGAAACTGCTTCTTTTATGGCATTAACAGCGATTTCTGATATGAGGTGTCACTGAAAAAATTTAGGCGCAGGTACATACATAGATACATACATACGTATATATATTATATATGTATATACATATACGCAAGTTTAAAATACATAGCTGCGACTTACGGTTGATTTTAAATTTTTTTTTTT
>NW_016157444.1:110883-115210 GCF_001687245.7 Rhagoletis zephyria
AAAAAAAAAAAAAAAAAAAAAAAGATTCCGACGAACTGATAACCTCCTCCTTTTTTCGAAGTCGGTTCAAAATGAAATCATTTGCTTCAGCGTATAGAGCAGTTTGTTTTTGCTTACACAGTCAGCTGAACAGTGTTGCCGCCAATCATTTTTAGTGGTAGCCAAATTCCTTTAAAAAAAGGGCTAAAAAAGAGCTAAAAAAGTCGTTGTGGCTAAAAATGGTTGCTAAAATTTTTTACTTACATATAAGTACATATATAAGTATCCACGCAAACATTTTAAATAAATAAAGGCATAGAAAAACAGTGAACTCTGGAAAAAAGCTAATATTTTATCCAACAAAAAACCTTTTTGTATTATGTATACGACATCAGCTTGCTGGCTTCATCAAGTGATTGTACCATCAGGCTCGAAGCATATAAGCATGCTGGTACAATATTTATTTCTTTACAAATGAGGTCGTGGAAAGATAGAAATGATTAGAACCGAAATTTCATAATTTTTCTACCATTTTGTTAAACATAGTTTTGTTTTTATTCACAACTGCAATATCGGGAACTTAATCTTCCACAAACACGGCTTTGACTCATATAGTGCAAGAAATTTCCGCTAAAATATTTTTTACTTAGAAAATTTTGCTAATTTCACCACCCCCGACACCAACATGCTGGTACAATCATAAAATTTTCGAATAGTTTTTGAAGTCGCACCAGCAGCTGGTACAATCACACCAGAAGAACACACACGATCAAACCACTTGATGGGCCATTTAACAAGTTAAGCATATTAAGGGCCTTAAACTTATCTATTTTAAACTCTAGTTAAATCGTTAATAGATAAGTTAACAGCCCTAAAACTTTTACAGTATGTATGTATAAAAACGTAAGGAATATACAATACATATATGTATATGTATCAGTCTTTCTTAGTCTAAAACTTCATGTCTTACATAAATGAAAAAAATTAGATCAAATTAAGTATATACAACTTTTTTATGCCAAGTATGAATAAAGTCTCCAAAGGGCTAGGGGCAACTTTAAATTTATGTGGCCAAAAAAAGTATGTGGTAGCTAATTCTATCCACCAAAGGACTAAAACGGCAACACTGCAGCCGAAGCTACCAGTTTAGAAAAATTTGCTGTTGCTGCAAGCAGTAAGTTTGGTGTATTCTCATGTTTGCTAATGATTTTTTGCTTGCTGCGTTATTCTCGCAGCCGAACTATTCAAGGCGCATCCATATAAGGTGGTAGCAATTGCATATAGGTAAAAGTCCCGTGTATTTTGTTANAAAAAGTGGCCAAAAAAAGTATGTGGTAGCTAATTATATCCACCAAAGGACTAAAACGGCAACACTGCAGCCGAAGCTACCAGTTTAGAAAAATTTGCTGTTGCTGCAAGCAGTAAGTTTGGTGTATTCTCATGTTTGCTAATGATTTTTTGCTTGCTGCGTTATTCTCGCAGCCGAACTATTCAAGGCGCATCCATATAAGGTGGTAGCAATTGCATATAGGTAAAAGTCCCGTGTATTTTGTTATTGCTTTTTGGTACATCAAGATGTCAAAACGTAAGAAAATAGGAGATAATTTTTGCCATTTCGTTTTGTTGACATCCTGAAGTTACACCATTTCGTTTGGACGGCATTCTGCTGTACTAGTGTGGAGACAAAAATATCATATCAGCTGTTCAAGTAACACCACCTTGTATAGATGCGCCTTGCAACCATGATGCAATAATACAAGGTGTTAGATATTGGCAGCTTTTCGCTCTAATTCCGCCATATTGACTGCCTTAGGTGAAACAGTGTTACTTCTTTCACAATTCTTTGGCTAATAATATAGTTGAATGTTTTTTATTGTTTCTCAGTATACACATTTTGTTTTCTTAAAAAAGTATTTTATCTTATTTTATTTCATTTCATAACGAATATACTATAAAAAAGCAAATTTTGTTTAGAAGAAGATATGAAATTTTATATTTTTCCCCCAAACGGGGATTAATTTCTTCCTCTTTTTCTTCTTATTCCACTGAGCTAAGGCAGCATCAAATCGAGCTGTGCCACAACGTCCAACACCTTGTTTTATTGCTTCATGCCTTGCGTTCTTTACTGACGTGAATACGAAACTGCTTTCAGGCTCTTCAAAAATTAATTTTTGTGCTTATTTTGCATATTTTTCAGAATGTAGCCTTTACATATCACTTTAAAACTCATTTATCAGATAAGCTAATGTTGGAAGTTGTTTCCACCTTCTTCATGACATTAACGTGACATTTTTCTTGGGAGGCAGGATTTTGGTTTAATCTTTCTTAGGCAACGACATCTCATATATACAATTTGAACACTTTTGGAGAAGCGAGCGATTTAAATAAAAAATCCAGATTGGGGGTATAGATCTCCCCCTTCGTCAGTGCAATGAAACTTTTTATTTTTTAATTTATAACGCATACTACTTTACCCTTCCGATTTATATATATTTTTTTTCAGACTGATGACTAGGCCATTTTGCTTAGTTTCCCATAGTGTTGGGAAATAATCTATATTCTATACAAAAACTGTACTTTTCGACTGTAAATTGTATCGACTTTTTAATTTGCTCATATGCATGCATGCATACATAGATTCCCTTCAAGACCAATGCTTTGATGGTATTCACGAGAAAGTTTATGTAGGTACATTTACATATTTTACACTTTTAACATAAATGTCAGGGCAGATATTTTAAGATACACTGCTTAACAAACAATTTTTTTTAAGTTATTATCAATGGATAAAAGGGACATCTTCTTTGAAATCAGTACTAAAACTTGACATTTCAATATAATTTAATTTTAATTATTTGTTTATAAAAATGCAGTTTACACTTTAACAAAACCCGTATAAATATAAAGTTTAATCTTTGCGCAACATTAAAAAAATCAACAAACTTTCGTAAAGCTTTTTAATTAGATTTCCTAGAAATATATACATATTTTGAGTATGCATTTTTGTAGCTCGATCAATTCAAATAAAGCGCAAGTTTAAAATACATAGCTGCGACTTACGGTTGATTTTAAATATTTTGTTTTTTGTTTTTTGATGAAGGCGTTGCTCATTTTCTTCATTAAAAAGAAATCGTCGAACATACTTGGATAAGAACTTTTAGCCTGTAAGGTTAAGTGACAAGGTCAGTCATCATCTAAATTTGTGTATTCATTCATTAAAATGAACTGCATAAACACTTGTTCTTTCTTTTAATTGAAGTTTCAGTAGGAAACTGCTTCTTTTATGGCATTAACAGCGATTTCTGATATGAGGTGTCACTGAAAAAATTTAGGCGCAGGTACATACATAGATACATACATACGTATATATATTATATATGTATATACATATACGCAAGTTTAAAATACATAGCTGCGACTTACGGTTGATTTTAAATTTTTTTTTTTGTATTTTGATGAAGGCGTTGCTCATTTTCTTCATTAAAAAGAAATCGTCGAACGTACTTGGATAATATGGAAGAAAATTACCGACATCGTTAAAAATATGCCATACATCAACTGTAAATCACAGCTATTTTAAATTTGCACTTTATTAGACTTAAATTGAATGAGATAAAAAACTGCAAAATATTAAGAGATAAAATTGAAATGGAAAGTTCGAAATTTTTACGAAAGTTTGTCGATTTTTTTTATGTTGTTCAAAGATTAAACCTATTTTCATTTAGTGTTTGTTAAGGAATAACCTATATTTTTATAAACAAATAATTCAAATTAAAATATAATAAAATAAATAGTCAAACCTAGTCAATATGTGAGTGTCGTAAAGTTATGATATTTAAGAACATCTCTTTCTTAATTAACGATGACACTGTTTCTTTATGAAGCTGATTTCAACATTTTGTTTTAATAAAATTTAGTATCGAAAATATTCTTTCAAAACTTGCCTAGGAATGTGATATAATGGTTCGTTAAAAACCTTTTTTCAAAACTTATAAAGGCAAAAACGAGAAGGCGAAGACAAAAAGAGAATACAAAAAGTTCTCGCAGTGAATTTTCAGTTTTTTAAAACGGTATAGTAATTTAATTTTTTAAANCAAAAAGTTCTGGCAGTGAATTTTCAGTTTTTTAAAACGGTATAGTAATTTAATTTTTTAAATTTAAATAAAGCATAAATCTTCTTCTTCTTATTTGGCGCTGTAACCGCCTAAGCGATTTTGGCCGAGTCCAAAACAGCACGCCAGTCATTTCTCTTCTGTGCTAACTGACGCCAATTGAAAATGCCAAGTGAAGCCAAGTCCTTCTCCACCTGGTCTTTCCAACGCAGAGGAGGCCTTCCTCTTCCTCTGTT
>NW_016157444.1:120493-121982 GCF_001687245.7 Rhagoletis zephyria
GTTTTTTTATTCATTACAAGTAAAATTGGTACAAAAGAGTTATGTTTGTTTAAATGAAAGCTGCGAATTTACATAATTTATGTTTGGAATTAAATTTTATAATTATATGTACAGCTCGCAACAAAAGATAGCACCTTAACATTTTGATCAGTCTTGACTTTTTTCTTCTGTTGTTTAATGTTAATTTTTTCCTATAAAACCATAGCTCATTGTCTAGTAAAAACCACATAAGTCCAAATTCCAAACTTTATACAAAAATTATAAACATTTCTTAAAATTTTGATCACAATTCAATGGTTTTTAATTTGGGTTTCTAGAAAAAATTTTGTTTTGCAGTTTACAAAGTAATTTACAGAGAAGAAAGTGCATAATACCGTCAGCTAGAAAAATTATAAAAAATCAACAGGTTGTTTTAGCAACTTCAAACCTCCACCTTTAATGAGCTACAAAACTAAATAACCATTTTTTTCTAGAAATCCAAATTATAAACCGTGGGATTGTGTTCAAAAGTTGAAGAAATTTTTATAATTTTTGTATAAAGATTGCAATTTGGATTTATGCAGTTTTTGTTAGACAATGAGCTATACTTGTATACGAAAATAATGAAGATTAAATAAGTAGAAGAAAAATAGTCAAGACTGGTCAAAATGTTGAGGTTCTACTGCTTTGTCGTGGGCTGTATTGAACTTTTAATTATTTTTTTTTAATAAATTTATACTGTCATGGCAGTCCGCCATTTGGTGACATAAAATACCTTTCGTATCCCTGTGGGGAAAATCTCTAGTTCTGAACTGGGGCGCTTCTAGTCCATCTAGACCCAGTACTGGTTTTTTCGATAGTTCCGAACTAGTCCTAAATTCTATAGTTCCGAACCAGTTCTGAAATCGACAGACGAAAGAAAAAAGTATCATGATTTTTCAATCTTTTTGTGTTCGATTTTTGAGATGTTCAATTTCGAAATTAAATTTGTTTGAATGATTGTAAGAAATGTACGTTTACATACCTTTAGCTGTAGCTGAGTTTTCAGAGGTGCTCGCTGTTATTTCTTAGATTCCAGACGGTCCCAAGATGTTGAAATGTTAACACAAATTTTAGTTTTGTATTACCAAGTATGAAAAAGCATCTGCGAAGCGCAGAATAGAAGCGTATTTGAACGAAAAAGCCGCCGAACACATATCTATGTAAAGTAAACAAGCCCCCCGCTGCATCCCTTATTCGATAGTTTCGAATTAGTTCCAAATTCGACAAATAAGATCTAGTTCGTTCTGCATCCCGTTTTCTATAGTTCCGAACCATTCCTAAATTCGTCACTTTAGATATAGATGTCTAGTGAAAAGAACTGAAAAAAATTAGTTTTTTAAAAGTACCACTTTTCGCCGATTTTGGACTGGTGGGGATTTAGTTCCTATCGGACTAGTTCATTTTTGGCGATAAAGATCTAGTACGGAACTACAAATTTGGTTCACCAGTTCGGGGTTTCCCTGCAGGG
>NW_016157444.1:122007-125565 GCF_001687245.7 Rhagoletis zephyria
CGCGATAAATCTCTTTTGCATGCAAGCAACTGGCGAATTTAACATGGCGAATTCTTCTCGTATGAGTTTTGCTTGTGGTGGTGTATATCGCGGCAAAGATTCCGTTATCGGACTTCAAGAAAAATTATAATTTCACTACAAATTAAATTAAAAGTTATGTTGCTTCCGAAAACAAGGATATTAATTTCAGTGATTTTTGGACACATAAGGAAGCAAAAAAGTAAATTATTAATAAACAGCCTAAATATTGATGTGTATTGTTCACTTCAATTGCCGCACAAGAATACAATAAATATTGCCGCAATTTTGAAATTTTCATTGCCCCATGATTGCCAATCGAGCTATCACACGATTGCCGCACACGGGCCGTATTTGATTGGGCACAGTAAGCACAATATCGGCCTCTATTGCCGCATGAGTCAATGTATTGTGAAATCACACGATTGGGGCATAAAATGAGGCAATAATTGGTGTATTGCGGCAATCGTGGGACCCCAGCTTTACGTTCAATTTTGTTTAAGTATTGTAAAATCCTTCTATTGACCTTTTTCGTTCTCAAAACGCGGTGTCTGCGGCACGACCAAAAGAAAAACAACTGTGAATGTTCGAATAAATCGCTGCAGCAAAATCGCGTAAGTGTGTGGTTCCTCATTTAAAACTATGGTCGGCATTGTTGTAAATTTTGTCGGAACAGATTCACCTCACTTTTGGCACTTGGCGGGTTTCTGAAACGATCGATTCAATTCATTCTCAATATTTGTGTTTTGCCTGTTGCTTCAACATTACACATCTCTAAAAGTGTTTTATACATTCATATTGAAAAATGTTTGTCAGTAAAATTTTTACTTGCTACAATTTGCAACTCTCTCGTCTTGTTGAGCTCTCGTTTTTGGCTTTAAATTGCAAGTTTTTCGGGTGCAAATTTGTTTAATATTGAAAAAAACCCACGTGTATTTATTTCACTATCTCTTCTCGTTCTTGAGGTATTAGGTTAATTTTCCACATTGTGTGCCGCTGGACAATATGTTTTAAAATTCTACGATGGGAGCATTTCCACACACACAAGGCGCCATAAAATAAACTCAACTTTTGGTAAGCTAAAACAACCATTTTAAGTGCCACCACCCAAAGGCCATAACTTCAGTAATTGAAATGTACGAAAATTATTATGACATCAATGGCAACAAAATAAAGCGCTGCTTCACAATTAAAAACAAATTACTACATGAACATAACGAAAGCCGAAACAAAATCATAGTTGTAATAAATGCAGTGGTTAAAAAATTATAAATCTTGAAACATTACGAAAATCTTGAAATCTTTAACGAACTCACAGGCAACCATGCATCAAAACGTACCCAAAACGAGCTCCACAGAGACAATAACACATCAGCTTAGCCAACAACACCAATGAGGTAAAGATGTATGGCAGTGCGATAAGTTGTAACATTTACAGCAACAACGACAACAAGCGTAAGCAATCAGCGTCACTTGGCTCAAGCTTACGGTTGCCAGACGCAGTGTTGCCAACTTTTGGTTTTCAAAAAGCACCAAAAACTTGGAAAAAGGCGTTTTACCAAACTAAAAGCACAAAATGTTTTTTAATCAAAGGATGCTTTTTTCATAACAGTTTGTATTTAACAAAAGCAAAAAATTAACAATATTTACAAGAATACATACATAAATCAATACACAAAACGTTTTCGCTCATAACGATTGAATAGCCTCTATACATGCTATGATGACTCATGCTTACGACGTATTACCCAAGTACCACGATTGAGAGAAATAGAGATTGCGCCAATCGCGGTACCGCTAATCCGCTCTTTGTGATTTTGACAGAATGAGCTGTGTGCGTGACGTCATCTTGGTGCAATTGTTGAATGTGAGCATACGAAAAAACCAAATAACAATTTTAATATATATGCGTTAATATTTCTGCGTGGCTCTAAACAATTATTAAGACATTAAAAAGCAAAATGAAGTGTGCAGTGGCAAAGTGTAATAGTGAAAACAAAAGGAAAGCGTGCTATATAAGTTTTTTTTCGTTTCCTACGGACGCAAAGCTGGCGAAAAAGTGGAAGCAGTTCTGCCGGCGAGGAGATGCATTAAACACCAAATCGAGCTTTGTGCTATGTGTGTGAGCTATGAGCTTCTACATTGAACTATGTTGGCCTTTCCTTGGTGAATTGTCGTAGGTGGAAATATTGGTGAATTTAGACAGTTGCTGGTTTAGTTTGCTGGCAATGGCATACATACAAAAGCAGTGTCTACAGTACATAGATACATGAACTTCACTACCTACTCATTTTTGTTAGTACCTGATTCTTTTGTGCTGGTATGAGGTAATGCACCAGTGGATAAGGTCGCCAGGCGCTAATTCAAGCGGCATCTTACCGCTCTGTTTCGTACCTAATACAAAACAGTGCCCAAATTATTATACATTCAAAAGTTCAGCTTAAATTATGTTTTGCTGACATAGAATATTTGCTTCCAAAAAAGCCACACTCATGCATCCTCTGGGAAATGGTACAAAAGTCATCAAATAAAAGCTGTGTAGTCAACAGCTGTGGAGTTTATGGCGGTTGGCTACCGTCCACAAATATAAATATGCACTCTGCTTGGCTTTTTAAAATGGCAAGTCCAAAAATTCACTTTGCTGCACACCTTCCTTTTGGTCTACATGAAATTGCAAACACTGTTAATACATCCATTTTTTCATGTGCTAAAAATCGTACTTATCTAAAGGGCTACATGTCCAAAATTATTGCTACGTGTTCCTAATTAATCAATCTATGTATATTTATTGATTCCTGCAAAATTGGGCCATGTAATATTAAAATTAACACATTTTTCTGCATTGTTTACATATTTTTATATACATTTTAGCATTTCTCTACCGCAATTGCACCAAGATGACGTCACGCAAAAATTACGCTCAAAAATCCTCTCTCATTGGCGCAATCTTGTATTCTATCATTCTTGCCCAAGTACTATTAAAACTACTATATTTCGAGAAAGAAATATCGAATCGCAACACACGAAAATAATGCCCTAAGTAGAAATGAGCAAAAAATTTGATGTTTTCATTATATAACCTTAAATATCGCAAAAGCCCGTGTTTTTGGCAATCTGGGGGTAGGATATCTAAAAATTCTAGAGAAATTGTGCGGCCAGATTTGGATTCAGCACCAAGAAACGATGTGTTTTACTCAGGTGGTAAAAAATCAAAATTTGTACAAACATTACCTGCGTACTAGCATTTTCAGCGCGACTAGAATTCAAGAAGGTGGGTTTGCAACTTCAGCTTTTTATCAATCCTGGTGGTATTTTAGTGCATGTAAATTTGTATATTCTTGTTTAATTCCGCATCTTCATGAGACACCGCAGCTTATAATATTTCAAATTATTTCAGGTTTTAACTATCTCGGAGTAATATTAGTTAAAAACAAGTAAGAGCAGCGCTGTCTTCGGCTATGCCGAAGGCTTCATACCTTTCATGAACATCTGCAAATTTTACTTTGACAGATTACTGCTTTTGAATACATCTGCATACAT
>NW_016157444.1:128234-131998 GCF_001687245.7 Rhagoletis zephyria
GATGAAGATGAAGATGAAGATGAAGATAGAAGATGAAGATGAAGATGAAGAAGATGAAGATGAAGATGAAGATAAGAGAAGATGAAGATGAAGATGAAGATGGAGATGAAGATAAAAATAAAGATAAAGACGATGAAGATGGAGATGAAGATGAAGATGAAGATGAGATGGAGATGGAGATGGAGATGGAGATGGAGATGGAGATGGAGATGGAGATGGAGATGGAGATGGAGATGGAGATGGAGATGGAGATGGAGATGGAGATGGAGATGGAGATGGAGATGGAGATGGAGATGGAGATGAAGATGAAAATGAAGATGAAGATGAAGATCAAGATGAAGATGAAGATGAAGATGAAGAAGGTGAAGAAGGTGAAGAAGGTGAAGATCAAGATCAAGATCAAGATGAAGTTGAAGATAAGGATAAAGATAACCCCTTAACTTAACTTAATTCACCTCGACTCATCTCACCTCCGCTTAAAAACTTACTCCACCTGAGCTCACCACACATTAATTAACCACACCTTAACTCCCCACACCTAATTACACCACTACTTCACTCCCCACACCCAAATTCACCACACCTCAACACACCATACTTAAACCCCCCACACCAAAATCCACCACACCTTAACTCCCCAAACCTAAATTCACCACACTTTAATTCACCACACCTCTTAAGCCCACCACTCCTAAACTCAAAGCACCGTAACTCCCACACCCAATTTCACCACGCCGCAACTCACCACACCCAACTTCATCACATGACAACATTATTTGGCATAAAGTGAACCAAAATAAACAAGACTTTTAATCTTATATAATAAAATATAAAATAATAGCGGCGTTCATATAAATTGATAAACTTCCGATAAATGAGATAAAATAATAATTAAATCAGTTTATCACTTTTGCTGAAGACCCCGAATATATTGCAATATAATGATGTTTCCATATGTTTTTTGGTTTTTGGTATGTTATTTATATACAAAAAGGCAATCATGTTTTCTTTACACCCCTTTTACGGCTAAACTATACCTCAAAGGTATAAACAGCTATGTATTATTAGAAAGGTATTTTGATACTGATGTGCAGACAATTTTTCAAATTTCAAATTGGATTAACATAAAACGAAAAAATCAATTCAAATGTGACACCAATACTAATGCCGTACATGTTCATGGTTTGGGGCGGAAATGCCTCCTAAATGTATGCTTTAATATTGATACTGAATTAAAGAAATCTGCTAAGCAGCAGTTTAGGAATCAGATTTATGAAGATTAAGATTCATGCAAGGAAGAAGGTAAAGTTGAATATCTAGAAGAAGGAAGGGATAAAGGCAAAGATTATTATAAAAGTAAAGAAACCTAAATATAAAGCCAAAGGGGAAGGAAAATTGATGAAAAGATAAAGATGAAGACGAAGGTGAATATGAAGATGAAGATGATGTGATGAACATGAACATGAACATGAACATGAACTTGAACATGAACATGAAGGTGAAGATAAACATAAACATAAACACCATAAAAGCGATAGAGGCAAAGATAGAGAGGAAGAAAGTGATAGGGATAAAAAAAATACAACTGAAGAATGTGCGGTTTTATATTGTGGTGTGTTATGCTACTTATGTTATGTTATTTAATCTTATGTTATGGTATGTTATGTTATGCTAAGGACTAAGCTAAACTCCCCTCCACTTAACCCATTCCAACTAATGTTATTTCAGCTCAACCCCTGTGGGGAAAATCTCTTCCATCAATTGATGTGTATAGGCGCTAAAATTTTATATTTAACACGTTTAATAGATATGGGTGTTTCCAGCGGAAGGTCCACCACGACAAAAAAAAATAAAAGTTTTATATCTAACGTATTTACGGGCCGATTTGTCTGCTTTTTAAAATATATACTGGCTATGTAAGAAGAATAATGTTTGCATAAATTGGTAAGATGAAGATGAAGATGAAGATGAAGAAGGTGAAGAAGGTGAAGAAGGTGAAGATCAAGATCAAGATCAAGATGAAGTTGAAGATAAGGATAAAGATAACCCCTTAACTTAACTTAATTCACCTCGACTCATCTCACCTCCGCTTAAAAACTTACTCCACCTGAGCTCACCACACATTAATTAACCACACCTTAACTCCCCACACCTAATTACACCACTACTTCACTCCCCACACCCAAATTCACCACACCTCAACACACCATACTTAAACCCCCCACACCAAAATCCACCACACCTTAACTCCCCAAACCTAAATTCACCACACTTTAATTCACCACACCTCTTAAGCCCACCACTCCTAAACTCAAAGCACCGTAACTCCCACACCCAATTTCACCACGCCGCAACTCACCACACCCAACTTCATCACATGACAACATTATTTGGCATAAAGTGAACCAAAATAAACAAGACTTTTAATCTTATATAATAAAATATAAAATAATAGCGGCGTTCATATAAATTGATAAACTTCCGATAAATGAGATAAAATAATAATTAAATCAGTTTATCACTTTTGCTGAAGACCCCGAATATATTGCAATATAATGATGTTTCCATATGTTTTTTGGTTTTTGGTATGTTATTTATATACAAAAAGGCAATCATGTTTTCTTTACACCCCTTTTACGGCTAAACTATACCTCAAAGGTATAAACAGCTATGTATTATTAGAAAGGTATTTTGATACTGATGTGCAGACAATTTTTCAAATTTCAAATTGGATTAACATAAAACGAAAAAATCAATTCAAATGTGACACCAATACTAATGCCGTACATGTTCATGGTTTGGGGCGGAAATGCCTCCTAAATGTATGCTTTAATATTGATACTGAATTAAAGAAATCTGCTAAGCAGCAGTTTAGGAATCAGATTTATGAAGATTAAGATTCATGCAAGGAAGAAGGTAAAGTTGAATATCTAGAAGAAGGAAGGGATAAAGGCAAAGATTATTATAAAAGTAAAGAAACCTAAATATAAAGCCAAAGGGGAAGGAAAATTGATGAAAAGATAAAGATGAAGACGAAGGTGAATATGAAGATGAAGATGATGTGATGAACATGAACATGAACATGAACATGAACTTGAACATGAACATGAAGGTGAAGATAAACATAAACATAAACACCATAAAAGCGATAGAGGCAAAGATAGAGAGGAAGAAAGTGATAGGGATAAAAAAAATACAACTGAAGAATGTGCGGTTTTATATTGTGGTGTGTTATGCTACTTATGTTATGTTATTTAATCTTATGTTATGGTATGTTATGTTATGCTAAGGACTAAGCTAAACTCCCCTCCACTTAACCCATTCCAACTAATGTTATTTCAGCTCAACCCCTGTGGGGAAAATCTCTAGTTCTGAACTGGGGCGCTTCTAGTACTTTTAGACCCAGTACTGGTTCGCGATAAATCTCTTTTGCATGCAAGCAACTGGCGAATTTAACATGGCGATGTCCTAGGAAGTGTCAATTGCCCCCCGCTGCATCCCTTTTTCGATAGTTCCGAACTAGTCCTAAATTCTATAGTTCCGAACCAGTTCTAAAATCGACAGACGAAAGAAAAAAGTATCATGATTTTTCAATCTTTTCGGTTCTTCCGTGTGCGATTTTACATTATTTTCAAAGAAACGTTTTTTCAATTTGAAATTTAATTTGTTTGAATGATTGTAAGAAATGTACGTTTACTTACCTTACTGTAGCTGACTTTGCAGAGGTGCTCGCTGTTATTGGTTAGATTCCAGATGGCCCCAAG
>NW_016157444.1:132023-135209 GCF_001687245.7 Rhagoletis zephyria
CTTCCTAGGTGGTGCCAAGGTCGAGATATTTCGAAAAACCGTATTTATGGTCCGATTTGGTTCGAATTTGGCGCATGTGGTTATAAAGTATATTCTACATAAAATACATGTTTTATTTGCATTCAAAATTCATTTAAAAGCAATATGAACAAAAATATAACGATGGAAATTTATGTCACGTGACGCTACGTCACGTCACGTTTCACACTTGGGGTTGCCCAATTGTTAATATGGTGAACACAAAGCTTTGTTTTGTATTACCAAACTACGAAATAGCATCTGCGAAGCACAGAATAGAAGCGTATTTGAACGAAAAACCCGCGGAACACATATCTATGTAAAGTAAACAAGCCCCCCGCTGCATCCCTTATTCGATAGTTCCGAAATAGTTATAAATTCGACAGATAGGATCTAGTTCGTTCTGCATCCCTTTTTCTATAGTTCCGAACCATTTCTAAATTCGTCACATTAGATATAGATTTGAAGTGAAAAAAACTGAAAAAATTAGTTTCTTAAAAGTACCACTTTTCGCCGATTTTGGACTGGTGGGGATATAGTTCCTATCGGACTAGTTCCTTTTTGGCGATAAAGACCTAATACGGAACTAGAAATTTGATTCACTAGTCCGCGGTTTCCCTGCAGGGAATCAACTCACATAAACTATCCTTAATTTTAGCGGTTGAATTACAACCGCTGGGCGAACACTAGGATATATAAATCCTCATAGCTTACATTATTTTTTCAACTACGCAAAAACTTTGAAAAAACTAAGAATTCGCTAAAAAGAGTATTTAACTCTATGTCTTGTATGCAAAACTCTTTTACAATGTGAGTAAATTGTGAAAAAAGGATTGTAAGTTATAGGCAAAAGCCATTCGAATATCAAAACTTTTGTTATTAAACTGAAAAATATTTTCGAGAAAACTAGCAACACTCGACAAAAAATCGTCAGCCTTTTTTTTGAATAATTTAAGCTCCATCATATTATTGCAACTGGTACGTAATGACCCGGTGATATGCCCCTAAAACGATTGATAATTTTGTTGTATTAATGTCTTTGGCACATTAAACATTATGTGAAGCATGTCAACTATAATTAAATTACTTTTTACAGCACAGTTTAAGGAAGTTCCAGCGTTATGTAAAAACCGTAAGAAAATCCTAAATTATTTAGTTTGAATTGAAAATTCAGTACAAATCAGTGAAAATTTTAAAAAATCAGGACATTAGCGTACTGATTGAAGAAATGAATAAAATCAGTACAAGAGTAAAATCAGTACGTTTGGCAACCGTAGATTGGAACGCAAACAACGTTTAGAAAAGATTTTCATCGATTCTCAATTATAGGTTTCTATCTAAAATAAATAAAATTGTGTGGTCTTTTGTAAAATAATTCTTAAAACCTTAGCTGTGTCAAAGCGGGTTTGTAGTAGTGCATATTTATTAAAGGAGTGTTTGCAATGTACCCTTAAATTGGAGAGTGCTTTTGCGGAATTGTTCTACTGCTAGCAACATCAGCTAAGAGTGTAATTTCGCGCCTTAACGACTTACATAAATAACACGGTTTCGACAGGACTTTAAATACAATCTGACATTTAAAACGACTCTTAAATTTTAACCCATGAATGTATATCGCCAGTAAGCAGTCATTACTTCCTCTAGGAACGAGAGCTACCGCTTTAACGTAGGCCAGTCCACAGAGAAATGGTACTTTCTAGGTCGAGGTTTTCACTCCGTGCTTTCTGCGTTTTCTGAGTAAAATACTCTTATACACCCCCTGTCTACACAGAGAAATTTTCGTTTTCAAATTTGTATGAAACGTTTTACTTTTAAAAACGTTTTGACCCAGGTTTTGCACCTACAATATTTATTTAAATTTTGAGAACGAAAATTTTCAATTCAATTTTCAAAATTCATGTTTTTGTTTTTGATACGAACATTTTTAAATCGATTTTAAAAACGATTGTTTGATAATTGAATATGCGCATGTTGAAATTAAATCCTAAAAAGTTTTTTCTTCATTTTAAAAATATGCGTTTTCAAATATGATATTGAAATTTTATTTTTATTAAATCACAGCAAGTCGTTTGGTACACACATTGTCAAAAATATATTGATATAAATATACTTATAAATAAGTTACAACATTTAACAAATGAAATACAGATGTTTTACATATTACTATATACATACATAAATAAATACATACATACAGATGTTCCTGCCTTACTTCCAAGCTGGGCCTGCTAATTTTGCTTAACGCTGGTCAAATCCTGTAATTTAAATTAAGAAAGTTTTAAATTATTATTTAATAACCCATAAGAATTTGTTTTTGTAAGTTACTCTTACCAAAGCTTTTTTCGGTCAAAGAAGTCCACCAATGTCCCTTATATGTAGTTAGGGGTTAGAATGGCAGTATTGCTTGTACATATATACATCATCGCCTTTTCTGAAGATTGAAGTAACTTATTTATCTAAACACAATTTTTCCGACAAATGATGCAAACATATGAAAGTTTTTCATTATAGCTAGGTAGGTTTTTAAATTCTAATGCAAAACATTTTAGTTTTAAACAGGGACGTGAACCGGATGAAAAATTTTGTCGGTTCGGTTTAGCGGTTCGAACCGTTTTTGCACTTTTGGTTTGGTTCATCAAAGCGGTTTTTTTGGTCTTTGAACCGGGGTTTCGGTTCGGTTCAACGGTTCGAAAAAACAAGTAATAACGTCTAAGTTCGGGTGGAGCCGAACATTAACTACCCGGCGCAAGTAATAAACATATGATTTTCACCTTTCCGCAATTTTGAGTAATTTAGCGCCTTAAATTTCGAAATATTGAAGTTTCAAGCATTTCTAAAATTTACCGTTATATGAAAAGCGGCCTCAATTTAGTCTGATTTCAGTAATTTTCAACGTTTTGCTTTTACACAATGGCAAGCACAATAGCCATAACGAGTTTGGTATAAATTGGTAGACCGGTTACCGAGATACATATGTATATGTGATCATAAGTGGGCGGTGCCACGCCCGAAATTTTATCATAAACGTATTTCTTTTGTCTTTCTGTCACATGGTGGGTATTACCATGTTTAACAAAAAGAAAAAAGTGGGTTCATTTATCTATTAAAACTTGGTTGAAACGAACCTTTAAACCTTTATGGAAAGTGGTTCGGTTTTCGGTTCGGATC
>NW_016157444.1:135283-137384 GCF_001687245.7 Rhagoletis zephyria
AGTTTCAAGCATTTCTAAAATTTACCGTTATATGAAAAGCGGCCTCAATTTAGTCTGATTTCAGTAATTTTCAACGTTTTGCTTTTACACAATGGCAAGCACAATAGCCATAACGAGTTTGGTATAAATTGGTAGACCGGTTACCGAGATACATATGTATATGTGATCATAAGTGGGCGGTGCCACGCCCGTTTTCCAAAATTTTATCATAAAGGTATTTCTTTTGTCTTTGTGTCACATGGTAGGTATTACCATGTTTAACAAAAAGAAAAAAGTGGGTTCATTTATCTATTAAAACTTGGTTGAAACGAACCTTTAAACATTTATGGAAAGTGGTTCGGTTTTCGGTTCGGATCAAACATTTATGGAAAATTTCGGTTCGGTTAATGGTTCAGTTAATTAATAGAAAAAAGCGGTTGTCCGGTTCAAAACCGGTTCGGTTCAAAACCGGTTCACGTCCCTGCTTTTAAATTTTTTTCATACCTAATTGACTGAAAATAAATTAACGTTTTTATTTTAAAAATGTCTAGTTTTATTTTGCTTATTGAAAATTGTGTCGCACTACAACTTGTTGGGACAATATTCTAAAATGTTTCATTTTAGTTTTTAAAATACGCATTTTTTACGCTATTTCTTTAATGTCGTTTGTGCTCCTCAGTAAAAAAAGTTAATATTTTATAACGATCGTTTTTCTAATTTTGTATGAAGTAAAATTATATCAAAAAATTTTATTTTACAATTTGTTTTAAAAACTTGAGTTTAACCTGTATCATTTTCTCTTTGTAAAGGAATGCTTTCGGATGTGTAATCAGTTCGTTTCGCTTTCTTTGATGTGTTTCTGTTAAAAAGTTTTTATTCCAGTTGTGTGAAATGAGTCTCGTAATATTTCCATCATTCCTACAATGCGCGACCGGATGTGTTTTTTTAAAATACGCATCTATCATTCTCTGGGCAGCACACTGCGGTAGTAAAATTTGCAAGACTTATCGCAGAAGAAAACCACAAAAGTGCTTATACTTATATTTCATATGTGTGTACATATGTACATAGTTTTCAAAGATATATGTATGCTCATGATTACATATATAATTATAAATACAAATGTAAGGCAGATAAGCTTTTAGATATAAAAAAACACAGAAAACGCACTTAATTTACTTAAGGGCGTCCGTAATTGGAGCAAGATTTGAATTAATTTTATCGATGTTCAAAAGGCATGGCCCAATGACGACTGCAGATCACAATCCGTACTAAACATTGGTCCGTTATGGATGCATTTCGTCGTTTAAAGTACAAAACCGCGTATCAACAAAATGCAAAACCGCATATGTGAGGTTGCCTAAATTATTTTCTAGAGAGTAAAAACACTTAAATTTCAAAACGGTTTTCTTTTTTATAAAGCATTCGCATTTCTGGCTAGTATATTTCAGGACGAATGGATAAGGATTGAGGCAAGAGCTTGTGGGAGCAAAGCCAATTTTTGGCAGCCAATGTCAGTTACGCGGTTTTGCAGAATGGCGATACGCGGTTTTGTACTTTAAACGACGATTTGTTTTTCGACATCATACTTGGGTAATCTAAACCCCAAATGTGGCAATTATGACAATTAATGAAGACGTAAAGGTGATGGATTTAATTACTGGACGTATTTTTCATTTGCCCGTTGTGCTAAATAAAACAATAAAGTTTAATCGTGATAAAGACTGTTTTTTGTATTTAATTTTGATATTGCGTAAATTATGGAACACCCTTTATTTTCTTATCCCCGTCGAGTTCCATTTAGAAGTGTTGCTTAAAATGTAGGAAAGAGTTTATTGCTCCCAAACGCCGCTTTGTCGCATCACAATGCTCCATTTAATTCAATACACATAGTACATAGATAGTGTTTAACTGTTCGCATTCAATGGCTTTAATAATTGTAATCATTGCATATCCGCCTGATAAATGTGGTATATTCTTATGAGTATGTAGGTATGTGAATGTATGGGCACCCTGAAATTGTGCATATGGAAACTGTGCATACGAAATAATGCATATGAAAAAAACCGAAATAATGCATACGAAAAAAACCGAAATAATGCATATATGCACAGTTTCGGTT
>NW_016157444.1:137556-147374 GCF_001687245.7 Rhagoletis zephyria
GCAACTTATGGTTATAAATTGGTATCTCCAAAGGCACCCTGAAATTGTGAATATGGAAACTGTGCATACGAAATAATGCATATGAAAAAAACCGAAATAATGCATATGAAAAAAACCGAAATAATGCATATATGCACAGTTTCGGTTGAAAACCGAAATAATGCATATGAAAAACCCGAAATAATGCATACATGCACACTTTCGTTTGAAAACCGAAATAACGCATATGAGAAAAACGAAGTAATGCATACATGCACAGTTTCGGTTGAAAACCGAAATAATGCATATAACAAAAACCGAAATAATGCATACATGCACAGTTTCGGTTGAAAACCGAAATAATGCATATGAAAAACCCGAAGTAATGCATACATGCACAGTTTCGGTTGAAAACCGAAATAATGCATATGACAAAAACCGAAATAATGCATACATGCACAGTTTCGGTTGAAAACCGAAATAATGCATATGAAAAACCCGAAGTAATGCATACATGCACAGTTTCGGTTGAAAACCGAAATAATGCATATGAGAAAATACCGAAATTATGCATATGCATACTTTCGTTTTAAAAGCGAAATAATGCATATGAAAAAAAACGAAGTAATGCATACATGCACAGTTTCGGTTTAAAACCGAAATAATGCATATGGTAAAAACCGAAATAAAGCATACATGCACAGTTTCGGATGAAAACCGAAATAATGCATATGTGAAAGACGAAGGTATGCATACATGCACAGTTTCGGTTGAAAACCGAAATAATGCATATAACAAAAACCGAAATAATGCATGCATGCACAGTTTCGGTTGAAAACCGAAATAATGCATATGAAAAACCCGAAGTAATGCATACATGCACAGTTTCGGTTGAAAACCGAAATAATGCATATGAGAAAATACCGAAATTATGCATATGCATACTTTCGTTTTAAAAGCGAAATAATGCATATGAAAAAAAACGAAGTAATGCATACATGCACAGTTTCGGTTTAAAACCGAAATAATGCATATGGTAAAAACCGAAATAAAGCATACATGCACAGTTTCGGTTGAAACCGAAATAATGTCTAAATGCACAGTTTCCATATGCGCAATTTCGGTGCCCCATCTCCAAACTGGCGTTACGTGACACTCGTACGACAAAATGTTTAAAAAAATATTGAAAAAGTCAAAACATTTAAAAGGTTTTTATAGATTTGCATAGCAATTAAATGGCACCTTATTCAGTGAAAAATTAAAACTGTTGCTAGTAGCGATTTAAAGATGTGTGCGTTCAGAAATGCATCAAGCCAAAGCATCAGAGTCTTTTATATCTAAACTATAATTGATGGAAATGTCTTATTTGCACAACTAATACTAGTAGATTATCCTCATTTTCGAGCTTAACTCCCTAAGTTGTAATTAGAAAATGAGATTAGCCATATAAAATTCGTCCCTTGTTAATCTGTAATTATAAAAAAAGTATGTGCGCCTGGGCCACACTGGAGAAGTGAAACTTACGTTACATACAAATATATTTTGTCTCATAACCAATATACATACATACACTGAGAAAAAATAACGCGTTGTAAGAATAAAAAAATTTTATTTGATTACCGTTTAAAAATGTTCGTTTTTAAATCAAGTGAAAAGTCTTAACAAACTGGATTTTTTCATTATACATACACTACGTATAATGGACATATTCAAACCAAATACGCCCGTATTAAAATGAAGCATTTTCACTGCACGGATGGCGTTTTGCGCGTCTCGGATGCTTTTTCATATGTAATTAAGAAGGCATATGAATACAAAGCATGCAAAGCGGTGACAACACATACATACATACATACATATGTGCATACATGGTACGACATCATGCACTAATCGCGCGCTGTAATGTTGATTCAAACTCAACATTTGAAAACACATTTACATGTATGGCTGTAGCTCAGTGTGCAAAGACGCTTGATACAATCGGTTGCTACCAAGAGCGTCCGGGTTCAATTACCATCAGAAGGAACATAAAATTAAATTTTTTTCTTCTTAATTTTAATTTCGTATAACGAAAAAGCTTCTGTGCACTTCGCAACGACATATTTTATAACGTACATACTCAAATTTAAAACGAGTTGGGTTGGTGCTCTTTCATATGCGTATTTTTTTAAATTTAGCACTTTTTTTAATTCAAAAATTTTTTTCCCTCAGTGTACATACATACATACATCTGCTTTTGCTTAAGGTAAAGGTAAAGTAAAGGGTTTAAACTTACCTTGGTCTTCATTTTTGCCTTTGTCTTTACGCATCTTTGTTTCGGTTTTTATTTTTACCTTTGCCTTTATCCTCTTTTTTATCTATGTTCGTACTCACCTTTACTTTCATTCTTGTATTGGTATTTTTCTAAGTGTTACTCTTTAACCATTTATTAGCAAATTTTTGTTAAATTAATGCCATATGCATACACACAAGAAGCACTTGTTTCAGCCCCAAACATTTCCGTTGCACCATTTCCGTGTGCAATTTCCTTTGAATTTGCCAACTTACTCCCAACCAACCAACCGCCGCTAAAGAAGTTTCACTTCAATAATCTCAGATTTAACCGATATCTTTTCGGTGTCCATCCTAGTTTTATCAATTGTTTTTGCGAAGAAGAGGAGAAATGGCATATGTAAAAGTAAACAAAAATGGACGCTAGCAAAGAAAAAGAGGTTTTTAAAGGTATTTTTAATAAAATGTTAAAATATATTTATATTGCTTAATATATCAGAAAACCTGATCACGGTGGCACAGAGAAGAAACATAACTTTTCCTTGAGATGTGAGAATAACAAGCACAAAAAATTTCACGGCTTATAATCTGAGATTTACCTGTGTAAACGGGGTGATTAAAAACGAGCTTTGATTGAGATAATATTTATATGCGAACATACTTTAAGTTCCAATTCGGCTTTTAACCGTGGTTGCGAATATTTCATATTTCCATCAATTATAGTTTAGAAATAAAAGAGACTGATACATAGTATACAAGAATGATAAAATACAAGATTGCGCCTATCAGAGAGGATTTTTGAGAATAACTTGTGTGACGTCACACTGGTGCAATTGCGAGAGAGAAATGTCAAAACGTGAGCAAGAATGGAAGAAGAAGAAAAAATGTTGGAAGGAAAACGTAAACAAGTTGCGCAATTGTGACGTCGTACAAACAAAGATTCTGGCAAATTCACTGAAAGAGGAATAGCGGTGCCGTGATTGGCGCAACCTCTACTTCTCTCAATCGTGCATAGTATAAGGGAAAGTCGTGAGTTCCGGTCGCTTAACGAAAAATTTTGCATGTGAAAGCAACAACAAAGTTAGCTAGCACGGATAGACGATAGCGAGTTTGGTTGTACCTCATTGAGTTCGTTCGTTTCGCCACTTGCTAACTGTTGGCGAATCGATGACGGCTTCTGTATCGACTTAGAATTTTAATAGTGAGTAAAATTTTCTCAACTGGGACCCCCAAAATTGAAAATGATTATCCATCGATTTTTTCATTAATTTTTGATAGGTGTTATTGTAATATGATGCTGTGCAAAATTTTTTGGCTCTAGTGCAAATAGTATGCAAGTTATATGCAATTAATTTTTTATGCATGCTTTTACTAAAAGTTACTTTATTTATTAGCTGTTGAAGATAATCTTATTCGTTTTACGCGAAAACTTTAAAAATTGTCTGACGATATAAAAACTGTAGTAGTTTTTGTAATTTTTTATTTTTATATATAATTATTATTACATTTCTTCAGAAACAATTTTTTTTTTTTACAAAATAAATTAAGGTTAACAGTCGCTGGCTCTTAATTGGGAGAAAAAAAATTTTGTTCAACTCTTTTTTTTGTTTAAGCTACAGCGTTTTTTTTTTTTGATATACTGAGTTTTTTTTTGTCGAGGGTGTTGCGCATTTTGATCGATGTAACGTATGAACAAATTCTATAACTGATTTTTCTACTGTAGATCACAGTTTGCTTTGAATTCTGATATATGTATGTGTATATTAGGGCGGGTCGAAAATCGAATTTTATCCAAATCCCTTGGTAATAGTTAAAATATATTGTATCTTGAAGTCAACAACAAGCCTGCAAAATATTAGTATTTTATTTTAATTGTAAGAGCCCGCGCATCGACTGCCAAGTGACCCACCGCACACTAGTCGAATAAGACCAATTCTTGTTAAAAATTCTGGGTTTAGCCAAAAATTTTGGTGCATATTATTAGATAATGAATCCTTTAACGCAAAAGATAAAGTCAAGTATCATTTCGCGCAGCCGTTTTTCTTATCGTTAATCTCAAACTCATCTATTTTCAAGAAAATTTTAATTGTTCCCTTGATAATTGCACTGGCCTATAGTCAAAAGATGTAAAGAACAATATTAATATTGCTGGCGTGCATTTAGGTCGCTGGTTCTAAATATTCTAATCATTTTTTAATATTAGCTATAATTTGCGATTTTTTGCAAATTTTGGGACAATTTCGGTAACTCTAATAGAAAATCCATTATTTTGCATCATCGTGGAAAAATTTTGTTTATGCAATTAGTATGGAAACACTGAACAGGCACAACTTCTAGACACACTAATTGGTTTACTTATGTTTATGCATACAATATAAAAATTGCAAATATAGGAAAATTAAATAAAAAATTGTTCAAAATTTTTTTTATTTAAAATAATTTATTTATAATCTGAACGATTTTCTTCATATTATTATCATAAATCAGTAACAGTAAGTCTCGCCTTCAATTTGGTAATTACTAAGTACCGATCGAGCAACATTTACCAAAGTTATATCGAAAAACTTAAGTGGATCTCCAGTCTTTTTCTAAAAAAAATGTATCTCAAATTGTATAAAAAACGTTGAGATAAAAGAGCCGGATTACAGAAAAGTGTGCCAGGGAGAGACTTTTTTCATTCGAGCTTAATGCAAAGCACTATCGTCCAATTGGAAAGTCCTCAAAAGGATTTCCCAGGATATGTTAGAGACTTTTTCACATAATGCAATTAACTAAAATATTTATGTATATCTAAACACTTATTGCACGTCTCCTACTCTCATATAACGGCAAATTTAGAAACCGCGAAAAATGTGATTGTTCGTTTACTAATAAACCGCACCAATTTTCAAGACGGCATAAATGGACTTAAAATGGGCGTTTCTCACAGTAATTGTATTATGTTAATGTATGCAAATAATTATATGCTTGAAACTACTATTAACGTATCAAACGATTCCTAATATTTGACAATACATGTTTGATTTCATTCACCAGGATCTTGAAAACTGACCAACTCGGCGTGACCAAGTCCATGGTCCTTTTAATATTACATAAACATCCGAGAACATTAAAACGTTTGCAAATAAATATCGTCTCACCTTTTTGTATTTTTTACTTGGTTGCTGAAGTAATGAAGAATTGAAAATTCATGAGGGAAAATTATAGTTTTTGTAAGTTTTATCTTAATATCTTAAAAACTTTAAGACTTATTGAAAAATGATAAATGAACGTGAGGTACTAAATTTAATAACGCTTAATTTAATATACCGTCCTGCTTATAACAATTAACGCATTACATAGATATTACCAGCCGAAGTTTCATTTTCAAAATTCGTACACTTTGGTTCAATTGCGCGGGCTAAAGATAAGTATTAAATTAATCTTTCGTGGCCAATAAAAATTGGCTAGGACCTAAGACATCATAATATTACTATTACAATACGGTCAAACGCCTTTTATTTTCCCCCATACAAAATCGACCCAGCCTAGTGTATATACAGAATGAAATTTGTTGTATTTGTTGCAGATTCATTAGTTTTTTCGTGAGCGGGAGGTGAATCTTAATCCTATTTTTTCGTTCCGTAATTAATTAATAGTGTACGATTCGTGCGAAAAGTTGTTACCATGCCGAAGCCCTATTCCTGCTGCAATCCTAAACACAGAAAAAACAACAACAATGTTTGTACAAAATTAAAGTTAGTTACGGAGAATTGGAATCCAGCTTTCCGTGCTTTCGTGGGCCATTACATTTGTTCCCGTTGTTTGTCTTTATTGTACCAGGAGATAAAGAAAAATCCTTGTCTTATTTTTGAAAGAAAAAGGACCTGCTGCTGATTTTGAAAGTAATGAAGATGAAGTTGAATCAAATAATGATGGCAATTACACATATACGCCAGTTGACAAGGCCATGAAGAGAAGGAAGTTGTTGGACGTAGCAGCAGAGCCTTATGCTGCAACGGAGCTACCATGTACTTTAGACATGAACAAAGGAATGGTGTCAGAAGCTGTAGCTTTTGTTAAACGCATCGGTGACAGTTTTTCTGAAAACGCAATTTTTGATCCTTGGGCGAGTGATTTGAAAGAGGCCCTTAATAAAGCTCCGACTCGCTTGCATAAACTGAACCTCTTAACAACGTTACCAAGTGACTGGGGAATCAAAAAAATCAATAAAATTTTCAAAGTGTCACGTCGCATGGCGTCGAAGGCTAAAAAACTACGTACAAAGAAAGGTTTTGGTTCCCATCCCGATCCGATACATCCAGAAATTGTTGAGATGGTGAAACAATTTTATTTACTTGATGAAATAAGCAGAGTAATGCCCGGAGCGAGAGAATACAAGTCAATTGTAATAAATGGCAAACGACAACAAGAATCGGTAAATTTTTAAACACTCATTTTGGCATATTGCAGATATTAATATGTGTATGTATGTATTTATCTTATTATCTTCTGAGACCACAATTTTGCATACTGGCTGGTACAAAAGGCACGCACAATGTCTGTGTATGCAAAATCCATCAAAATATGCGACTAAAAATATGCGCTTTAAAGCAGGAGATTAACAATAAAGGCCTTACCTATCAAGTGACGTACCACGATTTGCTTCGAGAGATTAAGTGTGATTCTTCAACACCAGACTGCTCATTAGGTTTGTGCGAGGAATGTCCGGGACCATCAGTAGTACTCGAAAAAATTAGGTCTCTGACAATCGCAAATTCTATTACTCAAGTGACTTACAATCAATGGTTGACAACCGATAGGTTTGATTACTTAATTTTCTATTTCATGGAATCTTACAACCATTCACATTCACATAATATACATACCCAACAAGCATTTCTGTAAGTGTTTATAAAAGTAACTTAAAGTAAGCGTTTTTTAAGCATTTTATAAACGAAGAATAATCGTTTTGTAAGCTTTTTGGTTATTTTAGTAAACTTATAAAACACCTACTTTAAGTTTATTTTGCTTGTTGAGTATTAACGAGTAATTGTTTTTTCAACAAATACAGATGTCAACTTCTCAGCCAAACCGAAGGTATAGGACCATTTTTAGAAAAAGTGGAATCCGATTTACCCGCTTTGTTAAAGCACGATTTTATTGAAACTTCTCAAGCTGCTTTTTTGGATGCTTTGAAAAAAGAACTTGGCGAAGGGGAATTTGTTGTGACCATGGACTTTTCAGAAAACTACAGCTTTCACGTACAAGACGCAGTGCAATCACAACACTGGTCTAAAGATCATATGACATTGCATGTGTACGTAATATATTACAAAGAGAATGGCAAAGTGAAGCACAACAATTTCGTGGTTTTATCAGAGCATATACTTCACGATGCCAATTGCGTCCACTTATTTAATGAAAAATTGGTTTCTTACATGAGAAAAACTTTCGGAGAAAACAAGGTGAAAAAGATTTTTTATTTTTCGGATGGTGCGGGCTCACAATATAAAAATCGATTTAATTTTATTAACTTGATTGAACATAAGAACGACTTCGGTGTAGACGCTGAGTGGCATTTTTTTGCAACAGCTCATGGTAAGGGTGCTTGTGACGGTATTGGCGGATGTGTTAAAAGGAGTGCTTACCGAGCCAGTCTATAGCGCGTAAGTCGAAATCAGATAACAACGCCCAAAGCATTCTACGACTGGGCTCAAGCACACTTCACGCTTTTCTATGGTGAAAACTTTAAAGCAGACTCGCCAGTACCATTGTTACAAACCGACTGATGACAAGAAATTGATTTGTAAAATTTTTTCATCCGACGAGAATTACGAAATGCAAACTGTAATAAAAAATAAATAAATTAGCAATATTGTGTGGCATTCACACAGAATATATATATTATATTTAATGTGTCAATTTAATCTTCCGTTTTCAGAAAAATGTGTACACACGAGAACGTGTATCACAACAGTATATGCACTGCGATCAAAAAAAAAACGCTGTAGCTTAAACAAAAAAAGAGTTAAACAAATTTTTTTTTCTCCCAATTAAGAGCCAGCGACTGTTAACCTTAATTTATTTTGTGCGAATAAAATCGGAGCCCCAGAAGTAAAAAAAAAAAATTTTTTCTGAAGAAATGTAATAATAATTATATATAAAAATAAAAAATTACAGTTTTTATATCGTCAGACAATTTTTAAAGCTTTCGCGTAAAACGAATAAGATTATCTTCAACAGCTAATAAATAAAGTAACTTTTAGTAAAAGCTTGCATAAAAAAATAATTGTATATAACTTGCATACTATTTGCACTAGAGCCAAAAAATTTTGCATAGCATCATATTACAATAACACCTATCTAAAATTAATGAAAAAATCGATGGATAATCATTTTCAATTTTGGGGGTCCCAGTTGAGAAAATTTTACTCTAGTCTAAAAAACTATAAGATCCGCACCGTTCGTTGGATTACAAAAGATGAGATGTCAAATGAAAGGGGTTGGCCTCCAGAAAAGCACTAATATTTTTTGTTTTCAGTAGGGTTGCCACCTGTTAATAAAATGACCATTTTCAATCATAATAAGCATAGGCATCAGTTCCGTACCGTCACTGTCAAACGAAAGGACTTAGCCTCTGGATGTGTAATAATGTATTATTTTTCTGAGTAAGGTTGCCACCTGTTTAAATACTATATGATCTTCACGGTTCGTTGGAAAAAAATAAGATAACAAATGAAAGTGCATGGCCTTCGCATGTACACAAACTTTAAGTTTTTTGAGTAGGGTTGCCATCAAAACTTACTGTATTTGTATAAAAGTTTTTGTAGTAATATTGGAAATGTTTAAGCTTCGTTTTCCAAGTTTTTAAATGTCTTACTACGTTTCAACTAAACAGGCCAAATGTAAAACGAATCAGTTCATAAATACGGTTTATACGGCCTAAAAATAAGTTACATATAGGACTTTTATTTTTTTTTCGCGGTAGACTTTTCGCTGGATTCGCCCATATGTCTTTGTCCCTTCCTCTCGCAATCAGTGTTGCCAGTTTTGCCGTTTTCCGGCTAGATTTAGCCGGTTGCGATAGCAAACAGCCAGAGAAAATTCGATTTAGCCTGCAGCCGATTCTCCGATTTTACTCAACTTCGGTGTAAAAAAAAAAATGCATAACTCAAATTATTGTAGAGTGCACCCCATAACATTATACTTAAATATTGCGCAATACTCAGAGCTACCATTGTGATTTTTTCCAATTTTTTTTTGAANGTTAATGGGCAACAATTTTTGTGCCTCAACTGGCACGAAAATCTGCTAGCATCATATAAGTGTATTTTCAGAAAAAAAATCATAACTCGAAAATTACGAATTTTAGCATATTGCTACTCGTACTGAAAATAGTTTATACTATTCCCCAATAGACAAAAAAGTTTGAGAGAAAAAAAAGATGTGGCAATTTGAAAAAAATCAATTTGAAAAATTTTTTTTTTTTTGTTTATAAACAATAATTAATTATTAATAAACAATTACTGATGTTTAGTTCACTAGATCGATTCACTAGATCAATATCTGCAATTTAAAAAAAAAAT
>NW_016157444.1:148160-162348 GCF_001687245.7 Rhagoletis zephyria
TGAATAATAAACACAAGCTCGAAAGTCTGGTTTTACATATGAAAGAAAATCCCTATACGCTGTTGGCACGATCTCTGAAAACAAAATCATGGAGCTGTCAAATTTTTTAATATATTTTAAATAGATTTGGATCACAAAATTTCTTAAATATATTGTATGTCAAAATATACTCGAAAGACTGCACTTAAACTCTCACGTTTTCTGCTCTTGGCCAGTTTTTTAAGCCCTCATCCTCTGACGAATCGTTCAACCAGAACTCCGTTGTGCTAATTAACATTTTTTTTACCACGCTTTTATAAACTCACTTTCTTTTTTATTTCATTTTAATTTGCACAAATTTACATAAGTATGTACATATGTATAAGCACTCTATTTAGTTTGCTCGATCTGTAAACAAAGCTTCTCAGCGGTGAAAAATATACTATTGTGAACAACCTAAATGAGCGACATTCACAATAGCGCTATTCTTCATCGAATGAGCGCCATAATACTAAATAAAAATTCGTTCGATCAGCACTTTCGACATCAGTCGAAGATCGAATGCAACTCACAATAAGGGCCTTAATCCGAATCAACTGCAGTTAATTCACGAGTTGATCCGGATCAACGCTGCCGTCTTTTTAAGATCTAACTAAAGTGGTAAAAGGAGCTTTTGTAACATAAGGATCTTTGAACTCTGTTGTTGTTGTAGCGGCTACTAAGCCCGGGTCGGTTCATCCGTCAACGTTGTCGTCAATTTCAGCTAGGGGGAGGCCGAGGAAGTGTGCGACTTCCACAGGGGCTGTCCATAGGGACAGGGGCGTCAGCTGAGTGGGGTTCTCAGGGCATGTGAAGAGGTGCCGGGAGTCATGTGGCGACTCTCCACATGCAGGGCATTGGTTGGGCACATCCTCATTGATTCTACTCAAGTATGAGTTTAGCCTGCTGCAATAGCCAGAGCGAAGTTGGGCTATTGTAGTGTGGGTCTTCCGAGGCAGACAAACTTCTGTCCCGTCCACGTCCGGTCGTTGTGTGCCTAGAACGGCTTTCACAGGGCGGGAGTCTACATAACTTGATACTGATTCCCTGTGAATGCCGTTCAGGGCCTGTCGGTAGGTTGACGGGTCCAGAGGTTGTTTGATAAACCTCTGGACTTCGTCCGTCAGTTCGTGAAGATGCCTCCTGACGTGCCTTGGCGAGGGCTCTTCCGCGAGCAGCTGTCCGCTGGGATGGCCACGTCTGTGGCTCCCAGCAAGGAACTGCTTGCAGAGCATTATGTTATGCTCCTTGACTGGGAGCATCTGGGCCTCGTCGTGTAGGTGGTGTTGGGGCGTCATCAGGAGGCATTCGGTCGCTGTTCGTAATGCCGTGTTTTGGCAGGTCTGTAGCTTCATCTACTGCGTCCTGCTAGTCCACGGCGACCACACGGGCGCTGCAGAGTTTAGCACCGGCCAGCCAATTGCCTTGTATGTTGCCTTGGAATCAGGGAAAGCTAAATCGTGGACATTCTTAATCGAATATACTCTATCTCTTTAGCAGAAAAAAAGGCAATTTCCATAAAATCCGTTCCCTGGTCATCACTTACTTCGTTTACTATATACACTTAAAAGTCTTGTCTAAATGCGTTCAGTAGCGTGGTTAAAATATCTCGCATTTCCTTTATACTATGTTTAGAAGATAGTAATTTTAAATAGGTGGCAACCCTGCTCAAAAAACTTAAAGGTTTTGTACATGTGAAGGCCATGCACTTTCGTTTGGTATCTCATTTTTGTATCCAACGAACGGTGAAGATCTTATAGTTTTTAAACAACCCTACTAAGAAAAATAATACATTATTACACATCCAGAGGCTAAGTCTTCATTTGACAGTAACGTTGCAGAACTGACAACTACGCTTATTAGAATTGAATATAGTAATTTTCTTAACAGATGGCAACCCTATTCAAATTCTTAATTAAAAAGGTCGCTCTCCTATCGATACAGAATATATTAGAGGAAATCTCGTCAAAATCCGTGCAGTAGTTTTCGAGATTACCGCGAGTTCACTTTTCACTTTTGGTTTTCATGTACATATTTACTATGGGCGGAATACAAATTTTCGGGTCATATTTTTAGGAAAAAACTCAGGATTAGTAAGTTTATTAAAAATATTAACCTTTCCATTTTTTATTTACCTAAATCACCTAATTTACCCATCTAAATTATTTCTCAAAAATATGTGACATCCGCATCCGCATTCGCATCCGCGGATGTCTAAAATTCCACATTCGCAACATCCCTAATACAGAGTATATTAGAGAAAATCTCGTCAAAATCCGTTCAGTAGTTTTCGAGATTACCGCGTACAAAGAATCTCGACCTTCGTTTATACTATGTATGTATATATAAGCTTCCACTTTTTACAAATCTATTAGAAACTGCTAGCCTTGTCTCGGAGAATATTTTCATGTCGGACTGTGTTAAGTATATAAACTTGAAAGAATATTATACTAAATTTTTTTTTGGACGACAAAACTGCATACATACCTTTTTGTAAAGATGCTGATTAAAACGTTAAAAGTTTTGGTGAAATTTTGCAGAATTTTCATTGTTTTTGCACAAAGTCTGAAATTGAGACTTATATGGTGCTTGTTGAGTAATCAGCTATATTTTCGTAAAAAATAATAAACATTAAATAGACTAAATAACAAGTAATTTTTAAGCAAAAAAAAAACTGACTGCAATTCTTATATAAAAATATATTTATTTATATTTCATGATCCAATGATCGGATCTAAACCAGATTAGTATGGGACCCAGACCTGTTAACTTTGGATTACGATTACTAATCAGAACGATTACATCGGTTCGGTAATCGCAATGATTAGTTCAATTAGTGTTTATTACCGAGGAATTAGTAATCAATTATAATTAGAAATAATTAAAAAACAATGATTATTAGTCATTAAAAAAATAATCAATAATAATCAAAAATAATCAAAAAAAAGTAGTTGATTAAATCTTGATTTTTTTAATTATATTTAATTATTTGTTCGATTTCATTGTAAAGAAACATATTTGTTTGTTTTCTGATGGTATGACATGCTTAAAGTAGCGGAATACACACATACATATCTAACATACATGCATACTAGTGTCCAACCGAAGCTGGAATTTTGGCCGAAGCCGATGCCGAAGCCTAACATTATGTACAATTCAATATTCGGCCGAACACCGAATCCGAAACCGAACATTAAAATTAAATTTTACTCCGTTTCAAAAATAATAAGTCTGTGATTTTTTATTTCGTAACAAAGTGATGTGTCATATTAAAAGGCTTGACCTGCAGATGTGCAATAAGATTTTCCTTCTTTGAGAAGAGTTGCTATCTTTTTAAAAATTATATTGAAATTATTTAATAAGTTAAATGAATTATTAAAATATTAGTATCAATCGAAGGGGGTTTGAAATTTTTTGATTTCTGAATTATATTTAGCGGGGCTGTCACATGTTTGAAAAGTCAAATTCCACTTAATTCATCAGTTAATTAAAATATGTATCGCAATGTCCGACGAAGGAAAGTTAACAAGGATTAAGCTCGAAAATACTTTTGAAGAGTTCTGCCACCTATTAGAATTGCCTAATTGTTCGGCATTTTCGGCCGAGGCCGAAGCCGAAGCCGAAGATAAAAAATCAGCCGAATAGGCCGAATACCGAAACCAGGCCGAACCTTCGGTCGGACACTAATGCATACTCATCTATTGAGGATGTTTCGAATGTCATATTTTTTTCCATTTGCGAATGCGAATGTGCGAATGCGAATGCGAATGCTAGGAATAACATTAAAAAAGCTATACTCAACTTAAGTCATCGTTTTTATTGCTCAAAAATTTTGTAAATTATTAGAAAATTGAACGAGTTATTGTCCGCGCCTGTTAGACAGACTTAGAGCCATTTCAACAATATTAGAGTGGACTCTGCCCATGTACAAATTCGCATTCGCAAAACATTCTTATCATTTGATGCGAATGCGAATGTTGAATGCGAATGTGTAAAATGATGCGAATCATTCGCATAACGAATGCGAATGCAACTATTCGCAACATCCCCGTTATCTATGGTAATTTGAAAGAACAACGTAACACCGTATTTCACAGCTACATATGTTTGTCGACAAAACCTTTCCTTCCGTCTGAACAATACATTTTATTTAAAATAAATCATTCAATTCAACAATTTTTATTGAGCTCGAGGCCGTTTTTAATGAAAAACGTATTGTGGAAAAACAACAATTAACCAATTTTTAAACCGCTTTCCAAGTCCCTATTTTTTTTTTTTAATGCTGTTTAAACAAAAAACAATTAAACGACAAAATCAAAAAGCAGTTTTAATGCACAAAACAAGCCAAACGGCAAATGACGTCACAAAAAAAATAATTGTTTTTATTATTTTTAACCAATTAACAGCCTTATTAAAAAAAAAATAGGGACTTGGAAAGCGGTTTAAAAATTGGTTAAAAATAATAAAAACAATAATTTTTTTTGTAACATAATTTGCCGATTGGCTTGTTTTGTGCATTAAAACTGTTTTTGATTTTCTCGTTTAAATGTTTTTTGTTTAAACAGCCTTATTAAAAAAAAAATAGAGACTTGGAAAGCGGTTTAAAAATTGGTTAAAAATAATAAAAACAATTAATTTTTTTGTTGCATAATTTGCCGTTTGGCTTGTTTTGTGCATTAAAACTGTTTTTGATTTTGTCGTTTAATTGTTTTTTGTTTAAACAGCCTTATTAAAAAAAAAATAGGGACTTGGAAAGAGGTTTAAAAATTGGTTAAAAATAATAAAAACAATTAATTTTTTTGTTACATAATTTGCCGTTTGGCTTGTTTTGTGCATTAAAACTGTTTTTGATTTTCTCGTTTAAATGTTTTTTGTTTAAACAGCCTTATTAAAAAAAAAATAGAGACTTGGAAAGCGGTTTAAAAATTGGTTAAAAATAATAAAAACAATAATTTTTTTGTAACATAATTTGCCGTTTGGCTTGTTTTGTGCATTAAAACTGTTTTTGATGAGTCGTTTAATTTATTTTTTGTTTAAACAGCCTTATTTAAAAAAATAGGGACTTGGAAATCGGTTTAAAACTTGGTTAAAAATAATAAAAACAATTATTTTTTTTGTGACACAATTTGCCGTTTGAATGGTTTTGCGCATTAAAACTGTTTTTGATTTTGTCGTTTGATTGTGATAAGGAAGCTTCTTAATTTTTTGAATTTTAACCATGGTGATTATTGTTTGTTTAAATTTCAAAGTGGTACATAAAGAAACCGGGTTTGCTTTTCTATTATATTATTATCCTTTTCTTCTAAAAATTATTGAGCATTGAAAAAAAATTAAATTGCAAAAAAAAGATTTTTTTTCAAAAGTAAACTAGCTCGTCTTAGAACGGCAAAAAAACGGCAAATTTTGACATAAAGCCTAGTCGTTTGTCTTTGAGTTTGGAGGGGTGCTTCGCTAACTTTATATAAAGTTAGCAAAACACCTTATATCTAAAAAATACCAGAACGACAAAATTATTTTTTCCACAACTAATTAACGGCAAAAAAACGGCAAATTCATGGTTATATGCGACATTTTTTGCTTGATGTTGTTTCGCTAACTTTATACACATGAATTTTAATGCTCTCACTCCAAGGATTGTTCTATACCGAAAAAATATGCGCCTGCTTTTTATATTGAAACCAAAAAATATTTTGAGGTAGATTAAAGCGCTCAAAGTTCTTCACATATATTATATTGGGGAAAAACAATTTTTCGTAGCAATGATAGAAAATATATATATATTTTTAGATCTGTAACCTCTGTTTCTCTTTAGGAGACGTCAAAAAATACTACCGAATTATTATATATTTTTTAATATTACCGATTTTTTATGGGTCGCCTATGGTGGGATCTATAAAAAATAGTTAATATTAAAAAAAAAGATTAAACTAATATTTCGGTATTATTTTTTGAAGTCTCCTAAACGAAAACAGAGGTTACTGATCTAAAAATATATACAGTGCCGGACAAAAGTATTGGCACAGAGAATTTTTCGCAATATATGCAAAGTTTTTTATTCTAATTTATTTTCAATATTTTTTAATAAAAATATAGTTCGTCCTACACCAAAAAACATAAAAACTAAATCTCTAAATTTTGTGCAAAACTCAGGAAAATTCAATAAATTTGCATACTTATTTGCAACTTTCTATTAAGATTTTTTAGAAAAATTCTAAGTATGCAGTTTTATAGCTCAACTAATTTTAGTATAACAAAGCGCAAGCTTGAAGGTGCTAAAAAAACGCATTGATTTTTGACAATTTTTTTTCAGTCAGGTTCTTCCGTACAAAGTATGTTCGACAATTATTTTTTGTATGGAGAAAATGAGCAACACCTTCTACTAAAAAAATGTCCAAAAATCAACGCAATTTTTAGATACTTCAAACTTGCACTTTGTTATACTAAAATTAGTTGGGCTATAAAACTACATACTTACAATTTCTCTAGAAAATCTGAATAAGAAGTTGCAAATTAGTATGCAAATTTATTGAATTTTCCTGAGTTTTGCACAAAGTTTAGAGATTTTGTTTTTATGTTTTTTGGTGAAGTACGAACTATATTTTTATTAAAAAATATTGAAAATAAATTAGAATAAAAAACTTTGCATATATTGCGAAAAATTCTCTGTGCCAATACTTTTGTCCGGCACTGTATGTATTTTCTATCATTGCTACGAAAAATTGTTTTTCCCAATATAATATACGTGTAAAACTTTGAGCGCTTTGAGCGACCTGAAAATATCTTTGATTTTAATATAAAAAGCTGGTGCATATTTCTTTTTTCGGTATAGAACTTAGTCAATTAATTAATTTTCATTAAGGTTTTTATTTTGAAGACGGTAGCCGAGTAAAGTCTCCACTTTCAAATCAAAACAAGAACCTTCATTGCATCTTATTAAGTCCTTTGCTCGTATTAATGCGGCAAAAAAGCAAAAAACAAAACCGACTTCAATTCTTATATAAAAATATATTTATTTATATTTCATGATCCAATGATCGGATCTAAACCAGATTAGTATGGGACCCAGACCTGTTAACTTTGGATTACGATTACTAATCAGAACGATTACATCGGTTCGGTAATCGCAATGATTAGTTCAATTAGTGTTTATAACCGAGGAATTATTAATCAATTATAATTAGAAATAATCAAAAAACAATGATGATTATTAGTCATTAAAAAAATAATCAATAATAATCAAAAAAAGTAGTTGATTAAATTTGGTAATTACTTTTGATTATTCTTGATTTTTTTAATTATATTTAATTATTTGTTCGATTTCATTGTAAAGAAACATATTTGTTTGTTTTCTGATGGTATGACATGCTTAAAGTAGCGGAATACACACATACATATCTAACAAACATGCATACTAGTGTCCAACCGAAGCTGGAATTTTGGCCGAAGCCGATGCCGAAGCCTAACATNAACATGCATACTAGTGTCCGACCGAAGCTGGAATTTTGGCCGAAGCCGATGCCGAAGCCTAACATTATGTACAATTCAATATTCGGCCGAACACCGAATCCGAAACCGAACATTAAAATTAAATTTTACTCCGTTTCAAAAATAATAAGTCTGTGATTTTTTATTTCGTAACAAAGTGATGTGTCATATTAAAAGGCTTGAACTGCAGATGTGCAATAAGATTTTCCTTCTTTGAGAAGAGTTGCTATCTTTTTAAAAATTATATTGAAATTATTTAATAAGTTAAATGAATTATTAAAATATTAGTATCAATCGAAGGGGGTTTGAAATTTTTTGATTTCTGAATTATATTTAGCGGGGTTGTCACATGTTTGAAAAGTCAAATTCCACTTAATTCATCAGTTAATTAAAATATGTATCGCAATGTCCGACGAAGAAAAGTTAACAAGGATTAAGCTCGAAAATACTTTTGAAGAGTTCTGCCACCTATTAGAATTGCCTAATTGTTCGGCATTTTCGGCCGAGGCCGAAGCCGGAGCCGAAGATAAAAAATCAGCCGAATAGGCCGAATATCGAAACCAGGCCGAACCTTCGGTCGGACACTAATGCATACTCATCTATTGAAGATGTTTCGAATGTCATATTTTTTTTCCATTTGCGAATGCGAATGCTAGGAATAACATTAAAAATGCTATACTCAACTTAAGTCATCGTTTTTATTGCTCAAAAATTTTGTAAATTATTAGAACATTGAACGAGTTATTGTCCGCGCCGGTTAGACAGACTTAGAGCAATTTCAACAATATTAGAGTGGACTCTGCCCATGTACAAATTCGCATTCGCAAAACATTCTTATCATTTGATGCGAATGCGAATGTCGAATGCGAATGTGTAAAATGATGCGAATCATTCGCATAACGAATGCGAATGGAACTATTCGCAACATCCCCGTTATCTATGGTCATTTGAAAGAACAACGTAACACCGTATTTCACAGCTACATATGTTTGTCGACAAAACCTTTCCTTCCGTCTGAACAATACATTTGATTTAAAATAAATCATTCAATTCAACAATTTTTATTGAGCTCGAGGCCGTTTTTAATGAAAAACTTATTGTGGAAAAGCAACAATTAACCAATTTTTAAACCGCTTTCCAAGTCCCTATTTTTTTTTTTAATAAGGCTGTTTAAACAAAAAACAATTAAACGACAAAATCAAAAACAGTTTTAATGCACAAAACCATTCAAACGGCAAATTATGTCACAAAAAAAGTAATTGTTTTTATTATTTTTAACCAATTTTTAAACCGCTTTCCAAGTCCCTATTTTTTTTTTTAATAAGGCTGTTTAAACAAAAAACAATTAAACGACAAAATCAAAAAGCAGTTTTAATGCACAAAACAAGCCAAACGGCAAATTACGTCACAAAAAAAATAATTGTTTTTATTATTTTTAACCAATTAACAGCCTTATTAAAAAAAAATAGGGACTTGGAAAGCGGTTTAAAAATTGGTTAAAAATAATAAAAACAATGAATTTTTTTGTGACATAATTTGCCGTTTGGCTTGTTTCGTGCATTAAAACTGTTTTTGATTTTCTCGTTTAAATGTTTTTTGTTTAAACAGCCTTATTTAAAAAAAAATTGGGACTTGGAAAGCGGTTTAAAAATTGGTGAAAAATAATAAAAACAATTATTTTTGTTGTGACACAATTTGCCGTTTGAATGGTTTTGCGCATTAAAACTGTTTTTGATTTTGTCGTTTGATTGTGATAAGGAAGCTTCTTAATTTTTTGAATTTTAACCATGGTGATTATTGTTTGTTTAAATTTCAAAGTGGTACATAAAGAAACCGGGTTTGCTTTTCTATTATATTATTATACTTTTCTTCTAAAAATTATTGAGCATTGAAAAAAAATAAAATTGCAAAAAAATTTTTTTTTTTCAAAAGTAAACTAGCTCGTCTTAGAACTTAGTCAATTAATTCATTTTCATTAAGGTTTTTATTTTGAAGACGGTAGCCGAGTAAAGTCTCCACTTTCAAATCAAAACAAGAACCTTCATTGCATCTTATTAAGTCCTTTGCTCGTATTAATGCGGCACATGTGCCTAGCACCAATTTATTTCTACACTTTGTTTTAACTAGGTTCTGAATTGAAAATATTCTCTCAATACAAGCAGAGTGTGGTAAAGCAAGCAAACCCTGAACAGCGCGAAATATATTTGAAAATACTGGTTGATTTTGTTCATTTTTTATTCTGCCGACTTCAGTCCGAAATTCAGATATAGGAAGGTTTTTGATTTTTTTAATTTCTGCATAATCGGCCAATGCTCGATACTCGGTGTTAATTTGTTCAGTTTTTTTTTTAATTCACTTTCGGGAAACAATTTTAAAATCAGTGGTAAAATGCTATTAATATTACCAGATAATGCTTCCTTCGGCGCAATTGACGGTAAGAGTTTTAAAATTTCAATATTAAAATCTATTTTTTTCTTAAATCACCGCAAAATTTAATACAGAATTTCAAAATTTTATTTTTAAATTGAAAAATTTCTGATGCTGTTAGGTGTTGGTCAGTGTAAAACAGCTCNTTTGTTGTGACACAATTTGCCGTTTGAATGGTTTTGCGCATTAAAACTGTTTTTGATTTTGTCGTTTGATTGTGATAAGGAAGCTTCTTAATTTTTTGAATTTTAACCATGGTGATTATTGTTTGTTTAAATTTCAAAGTGGTACATAAAGAAACCGGGTTTGCTTTTCTATTATATTATTATACTTTTCTTCTAAAAATTATTGAGCATTGAAAAAAAATAAAATTGCAAAAAAATTTTTTTTTTTCAAAAGTAAACTAGCTCGTCTTAGAACTTAGTCAATTAATTCATTTTCATTAAGGTTTTTATTTTGAAGACGGTAGCCGAGTAAAGTCTCCACTTTCAAATCAAAACAAGAACCTTCATTGCATCTTATTAAGTCCTTTGCTCGTATTAATGCGGCACATGTGCCTAGCACCAATTTATTTCTACACTTTGTTTTAACTAGGTTCTGAATTGAAAATATTCTCTCAATACAAGCAGAGTGTGGTAAAGCAAGCAAACCCTGAACAGCGCGAAATATATTTGAAAATACTGGTTGATTTTGTTCATTTTTTATTCTGCCGACTTCAGTCCGAAATTCAGATATAGGAAGGTTTTTGATTTTTTTAATTTCTGCATAATCGGCCAATGCTCGATACTCGGTGTTAATTTGTTCAGTTTTTTTTTTAATTCACTTTCGGGAAACAATTTTAAAATCAGTGGTAAAATGCTATTAATATTACCAGATAATGCTTCCTTCGGCGCAATTGACGGTAAGAGTTTTAAAATTTCAATATTAAAATCTATTTTTTTCTTAAATCACCGCAAAATTTAATACAGAATTTCAAAATTTTATTTTTAAATTGAAAAATTTCTGATGCTGTTAGGTGTTGGTCAGTGTAAAACAGCTCAGTTTCCGTTCCACAAAAAATGTTTTCAACAGGTATGTGGTTGGCTAAATTCAATGAATATATTGAATTGGTACAAATATTTTCTTTCGCTATAAAATTTCGGCATATTTGATTAAAAAGAAATGTCAAGCGGGGATATAAAACATGAATGTGTCACACTTCCGCTTGCATTTCTATGTTAGCAGTGTTTATAACTTTACGAACACACGACAAGAAATAGAAGTAAAGTATTATATGAGAATCCGAAAGGGTACTTGCAATAAACTTATTACTTTCATTGCCAAATCCTNGCAGTGTTTATAACTTTACGAACACACGACAAGAAATAGAAGTACAGTATTATATTAGAATCCGAAAGGGTACTTGCAATAAACTTATTACTTTCATTGCCAAATCCTGCTTCGAAATTGCATAAACCGAAGTAGTATTGTAGAGTACTCCACTGCTCCAATATCCGTTCAACTACAATCTGAAATCATAATGTAATACTTCAAATAAAAAAATGTATTGAACAACTATTATTAAAAAGAAAATCTACCTGCCGTGAAAGCCATCGTGTTGAACTAAATCGCAAAATCTTGTGAACCGTACTTCCAAAATCTTCTTGAAATTTTTCAAACTCTATTTTTCTACTAGCGCTATGACTACGGTGACCATATTAACCAATGTAAAATAAAGGACACTTTTTTCAAAATTATTTGGGAATACGTACATACAATTTGTATGATAAAAGTACCTTGCCCATATCGTAATTTAAATCAAATATTTACCAGTTAATTAACCGATTCCGGAAAATGAAGCCAAATCCTTTTCAACAATACATTTACCGAAGTCAGCACACAGAGGTTCAGAATTGGAATTTAATGTTCATAATTCACCGCAGTCTTCATTTTTCAACCAATTTTTACTAAAAACCCAAAAAAAACAATTATTTTTGTGAACCTTTTTTTATAACATTTCAAACATTTTTTTGTAATTTTTTCGTTTTGGGGAACCATACAATTGTTTTTAANAAAATTTTTTTGTGAACCTTTTTTTATAACATTTCAAACATTTTTTTGTAATTTTTTCGTTTTGGGGAACCATACAATTGTTTTTAACTAGTCTTTGTTATGTAAGATTTATTAACTAATGTATTCTCCATTTTCTTCAAAATTGCCACTTTTTCAGCATTTGCACTAAAAAAATTAATATAATCAAATAAAAATTCACAAATCAGCCTCAACTGGTCTCTTGCAAATATTATAAGCTTTAATAAAAAAAATTATCAAATTAAGTGAAAAAAATGAAGGTGAATTACGAACACTTAATGCCAGTTACCACTGTGCAGCAGGGGGTTTATTCTTCTCTTTCAGTGGAACTGGAAAGTCAGCGTGCAACACGAACCTGGGCACAACTTTCCCTGTGCTTTATATATTGTGCAAAGATTACCTATTAAATAAAAACCCTTAAGTGGGGTGCGAAACAAACTGACGAAGATTTTCATTATATTTTATAAGGAACATTTTATGAAAAATATGAATATGAAAAATTTACCTCCGAAAAATGCAGAGCTGATTTAAAGGACAGTTTAAGAAATAAAGGACAAAACCCGTCCTTTATTTTGAAAAAAGGTATAAAGGACAGGGGGTTAAAATAAAGGACTGTCCTTTGAAATAAAGGACGGATGGTCACCGTAGCTATGACAGAAGTGGTGATTTATAGGGCGAATTAACTTTTCTATTTCTGGTGGAAGAACTGATGCAGCTGCCTCGGACGATAGATTGAGGTTGTGGCATACATCAAATAACAAAGATTTTAGGGCAAATTTCTTTTAATTTTGCTTGGACGCCATTTTGCTTGCCCATCATGACACCGCAGTTATCTGCCGTAAATCCCAATAGATTGCTNGACAGAAGTGGTGATTTATAGGGCGAATTAACTTTTCTATTTCTGGTGGAAGAACTGATGCAGCTGCCTCGGACGATAGATTGAGGTTGTGGCATACATCAAATAACAAAGATTTTAGGGCAAATTTCTTTTAATTTTGCTTGGACGCCATTTTGCTTGCCCATCATGACACCGCAGTTATCTGCCGTAAATCCCAATAGATTGCTCAACGGAATATCATGATCATTCAAAACTTTTAAAAGGGCATTGAAAATTCCGGCGGAAGAAGAATCAGACACTTGAACAAAGTCCAAAAATCTATCTCTACATTTGTTCGTAAAAACTCTAATTATAACTGCTAAGTTTTTGTCCATGGAAATGTCAGTGCTTTCATCAATGATCACGGAGTAATATTGTTGTTTTGTTATTTCAGAAATTTGTCTGCAGTTTTCAGGACCTCTAACTGACTTTATAATATTTTGACCCTGATGTCTATTTATGCTCGGGTTTGAAATTATACGTGAATATTTTACCGTTTTAATACATTTTGCCAAATGGTCCAAAGCAGTAAATGGCAAATTGTGCTCAGCAACGAACATACACAAACGAATCTCCATTGCCTTTGCTGAGCGACTTAATTCCATTTCCTCGCTATTCGGCTTAGTAAAACTCGAAATTTTTAAGGTTGCTTTAGCAATATTAGNAGACTTAATTCCATTTCTTCGCTATTCGGCTTATTAAAACTCGAAATTTTTAAGGTTGCTTTGGCAATATTATCATTTTTTTTATGGAGGTCTAAATTTGCATGCCGATCGATGTGAAACATATTGCCGTAAATTGGAACACCGCATATCATGCACCTCTTCCCTTGCTTTGCGGTAGAGTCTTCTTGGAGCCAATTGAGATGCCCACTCCTTCTTAAATTTGGTCTCATACTTTTTCTTTTTCGCCACAGAAACTACGTAGCTTTCTTCGTTATTGCTTAAATATGAGAAAAATGCTATTTGTAAATTTTTTAGCGCTAGCTGAACTTTTTCACACTTCCCTGTAGGGAAACGAGCTAGTGCGGAACTAGTTCGGTTCTAGTGCGTTTGGAACCATGACTAGTACGCGTTTCTTTTGCATGCTAGCGACTGGCGAAATTAACATTGCGATGTCCTAGGAAGTGTCCCTTGCATCCCTTTTTCTATAGTTCCGTACCAGTCCCAAATTCGACGCATCAGATCTAGTTCGTTCTGCATCCCCTTTTCTTTAGTTCCAAACCAGTTCCTAATTCGACAGATGAGATCTAGTTCGATCTGCATCCATTTTTTATAGTTCCCAACCTGTTATAAATTCGTCACCTTAGAT
>NW_016157444.1:165816-194994 GCF_001687245.7 Rhagoletis zephyria
AATCGGGAAAAACCGCTTATATGCTCTTGAAGTATGATATTTCAGCTAATAAATCCCAAAAAATCTTTTTGCAGTTGTTTGCAATTTTTTGACTTATTAAAATTTTTGTAAAAGAACTCCAGTTGCAAAAAATCTAAGTGAAAAAAAAAACAAACAAAAAAGCGCGTTGTTTTTATTGTCTTTTGTCTTTATATTCCGTTTAGTAGTTGTTATTGAAGCTACAGAGTGTGCAGTTTATTAGAGATGGGTGCGTGACTAATTTTAAACCACGCGCACTCACGAAAAAAAAATTAATTCCGGTTTATTCACAACGAATAAAATTTTTCACATATTTTCTGACATCACAAGTTTGAATTTCACTCACGAGCGAGAAATTATGTCGTAAATAGTTAATATTTATTTTATTAAAGCTTAGTGCATAAATACTTAGAGCTTAGTCACTATAAAAATAAATTTAGTCACGCTTCCATCTCTACCCTACGTGATAAATGTTGGTCATGTACATACATGCGAACATACGAGTACTGTTGTCATCTTAACTTAAGTAAAAAATTTTACTAATTTCAGGAACAAGTCCCAAAACAATTTTTATTTCTCGCCATGAGTTACATAACTTTATGAAGAATTTAGAACCTAAATCACTTCAAGATCGATTTAATCTTCTGAGGTGGGAATTAATCACACGAGTTGATCCTTCAGATAAGGTAGATTTCAGCAAAAGATTTAATAGTTTTTGCTCAGACTATAAGATTCGGTGGCAAAAATGTCATAGAATAGATCAATCTTTTTTAAAAAATAACAAGAATTGGCTTGATGCTTCAATTTCCTTTAATGCACCACCAGCACCAACACAAAAAAGAGGTCGGCATGATCTCCCATTTGATGAGTGTACAGAAAAAACTAAAGGAAAGAAATGTAAAGATATAAGAGATAATACACCATTGTCTATTTTGGCGCACGCGACACAAATGAGCTTAAGAGCTGTTGGAAAAATGGATGCGGCGAAAATAGTTAAGGAAATAATATCATCTCCAACAAGAGCGAAAAAATACCGTCAAAGTTTAAAACACGTACCACCACAGCAATTAAGTGCGGAGGAAGCTCTTTCCGTCTTGGTAGAAGCAAAGCTAACTCGACATCAATATAACGTAATTAGAAATGCCGCGCCAGATAAATTTCCATCGTATACAGCAGTCCAAGAAGCTAAAAACAAAAGTTATCCAGATCGAGACAAAATAAAAATTACTGAAACGTCAGCGCACGTCAATCTACAATCANAAAAAAATAAGTGTTATTTTCGGTCCCTGGAATATTGTGCAAGCCCACAGACGTATATCTAACCAGTCACAGAAGAAAGCATTAAAAATGAGTTACAAAAACTAAAATCGAAAAACGCTGATGACGTGACAAATTTNATACCGTCAAAGTTTAAAACACGTACCACCACAGCAATTAAGTGCGGAGGAAGCTCTTTCCGTCTTGGTAGAAGCAAAGCTAACTCGACATCAATATAACGGCGGCAGCTCAGCTTTGAATTCTAAATACTATCGGCGCAACTATCTATTTGTTGCAATTTCATTTGTTTACATTTATCAGCTGTTCATTTGGATTCAACAGTTGCCAGCAGTTTCGTAGCAGATGAGCTAAACAGCTACGTCTTATGAACGCGCCCAATATCAGTATGAGCTGTTATAAGCAACCGCGGAGCTTCCGCATTAATTTTAACATTCGCATTCGCTTTTGCATTCGCAAAAATCAATGCGGGTCTTTTGCGAATGCGAATATTGAAGGGACCGAAAATTACAGTTATTTTTTACGAGTTAAACTTGGCCAAATATTTTTTATTCCGAAACAAAAGTACTTTCCGGATAATAAACAAGCCGCATATCCAAATTAAACAAGTTTGATATTCAATGAAAGAGGACTTAAATAGCTTTAAAACTGAAATGTCTAAAGGAGGAAAGCCACACACTGAAAAATATTTAAATAAGAAATGTTAATTAATTACCACAAAACAAACATTAGGTCAGGTATGTGTTTAAATGAATTTCTCGGTATTAAGTTATAAAAAAATATAAATAGAGGTGGTAACCTTCATTCGTTATCTCTGTTTAAAAGCTATTTCAGTCCTCTTTCATATGATACCTAATTTGTTTAATTTGGATAAGCGATTTCTTTATTTTCCGGATAGGACGTTTATTTCTGAATAAAAAATATTAGGCCAAATTTAACTCGAAAAAAATAAGTGTTATTTTCGGTCCCTGGAATATTGTGCAAGCCCACAGACGTATATCTAACCAGTCACAGAAGAAAGCATTAAAAATGAGTTACAAAAACTAAAATCGAAAAACGCTGATGACGTGACAAATTTCGAAACAACCAAAAGAATGAGAATGAAGAATTCCTTCGAACGGTGTTTAAACAACGATTGTGCCATGATGCTAGATTGTGAAGATGAAAGTCAGGAGGATACATCCGACATTTACAGCCCCGATGAAACTCTCAAAAAGTAATTATTGCACCGCAATAAAGATAAATAAATATAACTGAAAGTCCTCTCACTGGTGCAGTGTCAATCGAAAAGAATTTACAATTTTGCCAAGTTTCAAGGTTTTCAAGTTTGTCGCCTCAAGCGAGTCGTTATATAGTGGCACAGGTTTGATTTACGACCNGTATGAGCTGTTATAAGCAACCGCGGAGCTTCCGCATTAATTTTAACATTCGCATTCGCTTTTGCATTCGCAAAAATCAATGCGGGTCTTTTGCGAATGCGAATATTGAAGGGACCGAAAATTACAGTTATTTTTTACGAGTTAAACTTGGCCAAATATTTTTTATTCCGAAACAAAAGTACTTTCCGGATAATAAACAAGCCGCATATCCAAATTAAACAAGTTTGATATTCAATGAAAGAGGACTTAAATAGCTTTAAAACTGAAATGTCTAAAGGAGGAAAGCCACACACTGAAAAATATTTAAATAAGAAATGTTAATTAATTACCACAAAACAAACATTAGGTCAGGTATGTGTTTAAATGAATTTCTCGGTATTAAGTTATAAAAAAATATAAATAGAGGTGGTAACCTTCATTCGTTATCTCTGTTTAAAAGCTATTTCAGTCCTCTTTCATATGATACCTAATTTGTTTAATTTGGATAAGCGATTTCTTTATTTTCCGGATAGGACGTTTATTTCTGAATAAAAAATATTAGGCCAAATTTAACTCGAAAAAAATAAGTGTTATTTTCGGTCCCTGGAATATTGTGCAAGCCCACAGACGTATATCTAACCAGTCACAGAAGAAAGCATTAAAAATGAGTTACAAAAACTAAAATCGAAAAACGCTGATGACGTGACAAATTTCGAAACAACCAAAAGAATGAGAATGAAGAATTCCTTCGAACGGTGTTTAAACAACGATTGTGCCATGATGCTAGATTGTGAAGATGAAAGTCAGGAGGATACATCCGACATTTACAGCCCCGATGAAACTCTCAAAAAGTAATTATTGCACCGCAATAAAGATAAATAAATATAACTGAAAGTCCTCTCAACTGGTGCAGTGTCAATCGAAAAGAATTTACAATTTTGCCAAGTTTCAAGGTTTTCAAGTTTGTCGCCTCAAGCGAGTCGTTATATAGTGGCACAGGTTTGATTTACGACCCTTCAAAAAGTTTTTATTAAGTACAATGTTTCAATTTTTAAATCAAGTACTAAAAAAAACATTCAGTTTTATCATGAGTTTAATTTCCCCCGAACCGGTGCACTTTTCACTTTTAATTTTCATGTACTTATTTACTATGGGCGGAATACAAATTTTCGGGTGAATTTTTTTCGGGCAAAACTCAGGATAAGGCAGATTATTAAAAATTATCAACCTTTCCATTTTTTATTTACCTACATCACCTAATTTTCCCACCTAAATTATTTCTTAAAAATACATGACATCCGCATCCGCATCCGCATCCGCGGATGTTAGCTTTTAAACATCTGCATCCGCATTCGCATCCGCGGATGTCTAAAATTCCACATTCGCACCATTCCTAGTTATAAGTATCGTTCACTTGTGGTGGCTGTATTTGCAAGACAGCACGCTATGCGCTGGTGTTCAGTCATACTCTAATTTCGTTTAGGTATCGATACTACTAAGCCAACGCCGCTGCTCAGTCATACAAAGCAGCAGTATTGATTGAGCATGAAACAGTTGACGTTCAACCAATGCCAATCCCTGGTATGTATATGATATATAATCTGAATTGCATTTGAACGAATTCCTAAGGTAAGCATGAGTGGCTTTATAAATATTTTCCAATGTAGGTACAGTGAAACCCGCTTAAGTTCCCCCCCGCTTAAGTACCTAACCCGCTTAAGTAACCAACATTTTTGGACACCGTGAATTTTTTAATATAATCTGAAGAAAATCCCTCTCTTAAGTACCTCCCCGCTTATTTACCCAGCCCGCCTAAGTACCTCATTTTTTCGTGCCTCATTTACAATTTTACTTATTATTTTCCCCTTTTAAGTGCTCTTTTAAAATTCCTTAAAATATTTACGTATTTTGAAATTCATTGAATAAAATGTGACTATAAGGCAGCCGAATGTCAGAAAATAAAGCGAGAAAGTCATTTTATTACTTCACCTGTTTATTGCGACATCGTTCCATGCAAACATTTTAAGGTTTTCCAGCAATGTTTTTAACATCCCTGTAGTGAAATGAACTAGTTGTAAACTACCTCACAACTAGTATGAACCGCATGCCCAACTAGTCAGCCAACTATCTTTTTTCCATGCAATCAACTGGTATTTTTAACATGGGGATGTCCTACGAGATGGCAANTCCTAGTTATAAGTATCGTTCACTTGTGGTGGCTGTATTTGCAAGACAGCACGCTATGCGCTGTTGTTCAGTCATACTCTAATTTCGTTTAGGTATCGATACTACTAAGCCAACGCCGCTGCTCAGTCATACAAAGCAGCAGTATTGATTGAGCATGAAACAGTTGACGTTCAACCAATGCCAATCCCTGGTATGTATATGATATATAATCTGAATTGCATTTGAACGAATTCCTAAGGTAAGCATGAGTGGCTTTATAAATATTTTCCAATGTAGGTACAGTGAAACCCGCTTAAGTTCCCCCCCGCTTAAGTACCTAACCCGCTTAAGTAACCAACATTTTTGGACACCGTGAATTTTTTAATATAATCTGAAGAAAATCCCTCTCTTAAGTACCTCCCCGCTTATTTACCCAGCCCGCCTAAGTACCTCATTTTTTCGTGCCTCATTTACAATTTTACTTATTATTTTCCCCTTTTAAGTGCTCTTTTAAAATTCCTTAAAATATTTACGTATTTTGAAATTCATTGAATAAAATGTGACTATAAGGCAGCCGAATGTCAGAAAATAAAGCGAGAAAGTCATTTTATTACTTCACCTGTTTATTGCGACATCGTTCCATGCAAACATTTTAAGGTTTTCCAGCAATGTTTTTAACATCCCTGTAGTGAAATGAACTAGTTGTAAACTACCTCACAACTAGTATGAACCGCATGCCCAACTAGTCAGCCAACTATCTTTTTTCCATGCAATCAACTGGTATTTTTAACATGGGGATGTCCTACGAGATGGCAATTGTCAGATTTCTATCAGAAATATACCAATACCAGTCTCATACTAGTTTAAAATAGACAGAAAAATACTAGTCAAATTATGGACCAAAACCACTACTTTGGGAGTCAAGAAATAAATAAATAAATAATATGAATTCATAAATATACAATAAAAACTTTTGATTGAGTACACTTTAATATATTACACATTTTTATTTAACAGCCGTAGATTTGCCAATAAATAGTCCTACATAAATACTCCAAACTTTCGAACATAAATTTAAATGAATTTTTCATTAAATGTTATTAAAAGTAAAATGTTTCAGGTACAATAAATGCAATTTTTTTTTTTAATTATATTGAATATGCCAAAGAAAACATTTTAGGTAAAAATAAAATGAATACTATAGTTCATTTTTGAGTGAACTAAAATAAAAATAAAATTAAATGCATTAACTTTGGACATTTCAGTATTTTATTTTTAAAAATTTATAAAAGTAATAACCAATGTTTAAAATTTGAGATTTGGAGTAAGTAAAGAAATAATTGAAGCAGTAAGTAAAGAAATAATTGAAGCAGTTATTAAATATTCTTAATTTTTGTCTATAGTTTGGCTTGTTGTTGATAATATAAATTAATCAAATAATTATATTTATCGTAATTTAATCATTAAACGGTTATCAAAAAAACATGCTTTAGTTAATAACCATTATGAATATTAATCATTATTTAACAGGTCTTGTATAATTGAGTACGTACTCGATTTAATGGTTTACAATATACCCAAATAAAAGTTATAATATTTTGTGTACTTTATTGTATCAAACTGTCGACGTCAAATAAAACAGTGCATGAATAAATCGTTTTGTACTTAGTACAAGCCTGGTCATTTTCGAACTAGTTCGGTTTCTGTCAGGAAATTCTAGTTGTAAACTAGTATTTTTCCTGACTAGTTTGGGATTTCACTGCAGGGATATTAAAAAGCATGCAGATAAAATTCATACAAAAGCGCTATGTCCAATATGACGAGCAGTTATTAAAGACGATGCTTTCCCTATATTTTGTTAGACTTTTATAAGTAAAAATATTTTGTGAATATTACTTTCTTCATATGAATTATATCACATTTTTTGTTATGAATTATATCACATTTTTTGTTTAATTCAAGGCCTATTAAGCAGGTTTAGGGCATTTGAACAAAAACAACATTTGCCTGTATTTTGTTGTTGCCTCTGGTATCGAAAGTGTTAAAAACTGTTCTGATTTTTTTCTTCTACATCAAAGCGTGCCAAGTGAAATGCAAATAAAATTATAGTTTAAAAAACTAAAACCTCGCTATTATAATTTCCATTCCTTCTGTCATCAGGTATGTAACTTGAGAATAGAAATCGCTGCATCTTTTAGGCGCATCAATATTACATAGTTACATCCCGAGCTAATAAAAGGGAAGTAAAAAGAAAAAAATTTAAATTGAAAAAATTAAAATTGTTGCAACTTTCTTTTTTAGTAAATTGGTTTGTTTCTCGAAGCATTGATCCATCCTGTGCCAGGCCCAGTAATCAGCGGTTGTGCTGCTGAGTTTGGCGAGCGTTCCAAAAGCTGCTATTCAATCGCTGGTTTTGTATGGAAAAAGGTTTTACATGCAAATAGATATTAACAATTTATAATTTTTGTGAGAAGAAACCAAAAATATTTGACATTTTCGAGAACAAATAATTAGAAACAAATTAAATCAGCTGCTATACTGGTACTACCTGTTCAGTGTGCCTTGGTTTAATTGTATTTTTGGAATAAACAAACCCTGCAAACCATTTTTTCAGAGTATTCTGCATTGTAAAGAAATTTTAAAGAATTCGTTGATTTANCGTTTTTGCCGTTTGTGTTATTTCACCATCATTTTGTTCGTAGGTGAGCGTGAGAAAAATTTATTTTGACTTAACAACAAATTAAATTTTAAATAAAGGGAACACTGTATGATTCCCAATAATTTAAAATTTCAATTTTATTTTGCAGGAAATGGTACAAGCAAAGGATCCACCCGCTCATTATTTAAACAAACTGCGCACATATTTGGACCCAAAAGCCTCTCGAAGTCATCGGGTAAGTTTTAAAGTGTTTGAAAACACGTAGTATCTTACGTTTTTAGCGTAAACGTATTGTAGTTGCAGTTGGTTGAAAAAGTACTTGTCTATAATTTGTAGTTTAGTCGCATTTCTTATTTCGATGTTTTTGAGCAGTTGATTTTTCTTTAATTTCTCATTTTTTTTAATAGAATTTTATAATGGCTTTTGTGTACATCTTTACCTTGTCTGTAGATTTATTTTGATAATATTGGCCGGTTTGTTTTTCACCTACATATGTAGTACATCTACGCTTAAGCTGCAAAAGAAACGAGCATCGGCAATTTCCATTTAAAAACAAATAGTTTTGATTTTATCGACAACTATTTATAAGCGAACATAAAGTTTGTCGCTTACAGCTTCATTAAAATTTTAAGCGTAGATACGGGTATGTACCTATATATCGGCATATCCTGGGTTACGCACGCGACATTCGTACGAATTTAGAATTAAATAAATCATACGAAAACTGAAGTCACTTGTAAAAAAAAATTTGCGTTGTGTAGCTTTTATACCGTCCTTTGGTTGGCAAACAAATAAGGTGCACTTGGAACACTGAAAAAGAGGGCATAACGGACGCGACAAAAACAGAAGTGATTTCAGAGTACATGTAAAAATAAGCAAAACTCAGCGAATCCTGTAAGGTTTTCCTTTATTAAACATTCTTTAAATAAAGTCAAATTATGAACAGTTACAACCAATTCATTTTTAATCAGAAGCAATTCGTTGTTGATTTAATTTTGAATTAAACTCTGGTAACGGACGTGACATATCGGACGTGACAGATTTTTCCCCCATGCAATATTTTTGCTAGTAACACATACTAAATTAAAATGTTTATTTAATTTTTTTCTCCCTGCCGTTTCGCGTTTTCAAAACCTTTTTTCGTCATCTGAATACGAAATTTAAAGTTATAAAGCCGTTTGAATTCATTTAATTGCATTTTCGGTTTACCTTTTTTGGGAAATGCCCATATGTATGTACGTATACGTGAAAAACAGGCCTATTATTCAATGAAACAGTAGGTCACTTAACTGTACTATTTCTTGGTTGCCTCTCGCAATATTCTTCGCTGAACCGCAAAAGTTCATCTGCTTCTAGCAGTTTCTTTTCCCTCAGCATAACGAAACTAACCAGCAACTACATTTTTATCAGGGACTAGCAATGCCCGCTTACTTCGCGGCGCCTTATAAGAACTCTTGCGTTGCAAAACAGCGTTTAAAGGCAAATATAGTCTGTAAAGCCAAAATTTTTGGTTTAAGTTAAAACCACTAAGGCGCAGTATCTTCATCGAACATAATAGTAACGCTGTGATACCATATGGAATACCGATCCCTTTCGGTGTCATGTGCGATGGTCTTTTTTCCACCTGTGAGATCTCTGCTAACCATGCTTAATCTTTTTCTATGATCTTGCAACTACAACATTGGTGCGATGCGTATGCCAATAAAAGTTCTTATAAGGAAACTCAAGAGCACAGAAGTAGTGCATTTTCTGTTATAGGAGGGCCAAGAATCCTCGCTGTCCCACGGGATGAAAAATTTACCGGTACATTGGCTAAATGAGTCGTGTAATCTCTTGAATATCTTTCAAATGAAGCAATTGATATACCTACGGTGATCATTCCTTGTTAATTCGCCATTACTATTCGTGGTAATATTTATGAACTGATTTCTAGGTGGATGTAAGATCGCATGATCGTGCCTTCCTTCATTTAGACCAGTGGTGCACAACGTGAGCAGAGCTCCCTATACAAGCGCAATAATTTTGTATCATGTATGTTGTGTGTACTCAACAAAACAGCTTGCGCATGTGATGCTTACTGCTTGAACTGCAAACGCAAACTGATCGGCTGCTAGCAGTGTTGCCATTTTAGTCGTTTTCCGGCTAGATTTAGCCGGTTGCGATAGCAAACAGCCGGAGAAATTTCGATTTAGCCAGCAGCCGATTTGTTAGCCGTTTTGCAGAAAAAATTAGCCGTTTTTAGCAGATTTTGCTATTTGCCTTGTTTTCCTAAATTTCAAATATGTATATATGTTTCCATTTTTGACTAAGTGACCCAAAAGCTGTTAGAAATGGCTAATAGCCTTATGGTGGAGAAAATTTTCATGTCAGGCAGGGTTGTATGAAATTGGCCCGATTTCGCTTATTTTTATTTTAAACGAAGAAGGGATTTTCTTTATAAAATGTTTGTTATAAATGTCTTAATTTTAAGTGTGAAGTTTTATTCGCAAACTTAGAAAATAAGAAATTGTTTCACTGTTAAGACACTTAAGATGCGTTTGTGTTTGGATATAATGCCAACAAACAGAATAAATATTACATGTAGATATTGTCTTCCCAGATAGCGCATATTCAATTCTGCCTAAATTACAAAACATCATTTTTGCCCACTCCCAAAGGTTTAAGGTAAGGGAAAAATTGATATTTTCAAGCACTATGTACACATATGTATTTTTTTAAACAAACTTTTTTGCTGAGAATTTATTTAAATTCCAAAAACCGAATGCCAACTTGAATTAAAGGAACCAACACTGAAGTGAGTCAAAATGAAAATAAAAGAGCAAAAATTTTTATGTACAGCAAAACTCTCTGGGAATTCTACGAGACATCTGCCGGTCATATGACAGGTCATCCAAATGGGAGATCTGAAGTCTTTTGGCACCATATTTTACATCAGAATTGAAGGGATTTCTAAAAAATCTGACCAGTTCTTTTGTGTAACTGTGATTTTGCATCCCTTGTCAACATATGGCCTCGATTGATGTTAACTTAAGGTCGTTGTTTTACTGCCTTAAAATTGAAGGGAAATTTTTACAGCGTTTTTTATGTGTATTGGTTTCTATTTGAGTGTATTGAGAATCGGTCAGTCTGAAAAGGCCTTGTAGGGAAGACAATAGGTTTGTTCGTCGAAAATCCAGCGGGAATTATCACTCAAAGTGTCAGATAGTAAGAAAAAATGCTCCCAAATTCTCTCTCATGTAGAGAAACTTGCAATTTTCTGTACGAACGCAAATTTGCAAGTTTTTCTGCCAGCTAGTGTCCACGGTTGCATTTCAAACAAAAGAAATTTGTATAGAATTTTTAAAATTCTTTCAGAGGGGCAAAAAACAGGATCACGTGTATATATCTTGTCAGTCCGACTTTCTTCAACATACGATTCAATTTCTTTGTCGGGTTTACGCATATCGACTCTGGTTGAGATTGCATTCCGATTAAGAATACAGTTTTTTTTGCCGAGTACCTTTCAAATCATTGGAATTACCTAAATTAATTAAGTAAACAAGTATTAACTTACATTTTTCATTTTAAAATCGCTCCAGTTTGTAAATTTTTAAATTTCACGAACTTGTTTATTCAAATTATCGTCAACAAAAAATCCAACCATGTGCCACAATCATATGTTTTTCTTAATTGCAAATTCTTGCTGGCAAAATTTTTTCCGGCTCGAATTTGTAACTTCTCTCCAAGAAATAGTCTTTTTACTCGTGATTTATTTAAATAGAACATGTGAAATTTAGTTGAAACATTTTAGCCGTTTTTAGCCGGTTTTATTTGCCAATTTAGCCGGTTCGTCCAAAAAGTTCTGGCAACACTGATACCCAGACAAGGAAATTTTTTAATTTGGTGGAAGCATAGTCGCAAAGAATTTCAAATTTGTTTACACTGGCAAAAAGAGTGCTTACTGCATCGGGTAGTATTTATGTTGAAAAAAATAGGTTGTTGCGCGATAATGCGGAAATGCTTCTTTTCATAATGAAAAATTTATGTATACACTTTTAGCTCTAATGACTAATTAGATACTTTTAAATTTGATTACAAAAAAAATCTGAACTAGACTTTTAAATTGAGTCTTGTATAATCTATGAAAATCCGTAAATCCGACCGGATGTTAGCCAGTATTAGCCAGTATACGGTCGGATAGTCGGATAACAGAAAAACGGCCGGATAAGCCGGATTCCGGATATCTATCGGATACCAGTGCCGGGTGCTCTAATTTCAAAATTGTATGATTAAAATATGTATAACTTAGCTGCTTGAAAAAAATCAAAGGGCTAAAATATTAGTTACGTTCCTCAACTTTTCTGGATAAAACCAGTAAAACTGTCAAAAGCAAAATAAGCCAGAGCCTCAGCGGCATTATTTGTAACATTGATAAGGAAATTGCTCCGATAGATGCATTCAACATACCTGCACATTATCGATACCTGCGTTAAAAATTTGCAACTATTATCAATTATCAAAGAAAGTATTACGTTTACCTGCACTGGCTCTACACTTACCCATATTTTGCTCATCTCGCAGAACAACGAAAACGGCTGTCACTTTTGTAGTTATATGGGCAAATCTAAAAAATAGGTACACTCCAAAAAAAAAATTAATTTTTAAATTTGTGAGCACACCTATGTTTATATATCATTTTATTCGTACTCTCTTAATAAATCGATTAATATAAGTGTAATTCATTTTCATCAAGTGCTTCAAAAGTTGGACGAGGAATAAACATCAAATAGAAAACAAAAGAATAAGCTAGCTGGGTTCAAATTACGTTGTTCAAGTTGTAAATTTTGAGCAAAGCTTTTGAAAGTTGAACTCACTACATTGGGACCTTTTAAATTCAATGGCATCCCCCGTTTTGCCAGATTGGCTCCTTTTTTCGAGATAAGGGTATTTGAAAATTTTATTAAATTTTAACTATTTTATAAATAACTCGCTCAGTTTTGAAGTTATTTTACTTAAATTTTGCACATAACGGTTTTTTAATATTACCTTAATTATTCCTAAAAATTATCGAAATGGGTACACTTAAACGTTTAGCTCTAATACGACTGATTACTCAGGTATGTGTTTTTGCGCTATAACTTCATATCTAAATAATAAATTGTATACGTGCTATATGTTAAAGTGAACCTATACTAAATTTTTACCTGTTCAATTGGAGGAGTTATAACGCAAAACAACGTCTGTGGACAATCGGTTATATGGAAGCTAGATTTTAGTGTGAACCGATTTCAATGATTTTATAAGATAGTGAAGGATATATTTAAATACCAGCGTGTGAAAAATTTTAGTAAAATATCTTCAAAACAGGGAGTTTTTTTATAAAATAGTTCAACATTAAACAAAGTTTCAAGTACCGCTATCTCCAAAAGTGGAGACAATCGGGCAAAACTGGGGACGCCATTGAATTTAGAAGGCTCCAATTAAGTACGTGCAACTATCAGAACCTTTGTCGGAAAAAAAAGTTGATTTTATACCACGCTCGAAACATTCTGACTACAATTAAAAGTACTAAATCGGGGTTTCTACACACTTCTAGAGAAAAATTTTTTATGCAACGCTATAAGGACTAGTATATGCAAGGCTATAAGGACTAGTAGTTATAAAAATATTTAGATCGTTTCGACGTATTTTCCAAATGTGCCTTCAATTAAGATATTTTCGGAATAAAAATTACGCTCAAGATCGCAGAATATTTTATCTTTAAAAGGTGGTTTATTCTGAAAGCAAACCTCTTGCTAAGGTATCAAATTATTCTTAATTGTTTGTAGAATACAATACATACTTAAAATGGTTCTTAAAATTAAATGCTTCAAAAACTATACGCGATAAACCGAAAATTTTGAAAATTGTGAAATTTGGAGTTACAGGCTTTGAGTTACTTGCCATTTCATTATTTTTTAATACACACTTCTTACCTACTACATATTATGAAGTGTACGCATAAGTGCTAAATGTCCATTAAATTTCAAATCAGAATATCGTGGGCTTCAAAAGTTATAACATAATTAATTTTTCCCCTCTTAAAAATTATATACAAAATTCACTTGTTTTCATTATTATTATTATTTTTTAATTAAACACCTATAATTACGGTGACCACAAATATATTTTGAAAATGCAGGACAATTATTAAAAAAATGTACCTACATATAATTGCGTAGTATAAAAATAACAAAAATATATTACATACATATATACATTCCTCGTCATTTGAATAGCTCACCCTTTTTTGATTTTCTTCCATACAAAGTATGCTTGACAAAATTTTTACATGGAAGAAAATGTGCAGCACCGTCAACAAAAAAAAATTGCCGCCCCTATGTTGATTTTTTTTTAATTTTCAAAAATTATTAAAATCGGATTTAGACGTAGAATATGTTATATTTTTTATAAAAAATTAATGAATATTAAACAAACAAAAGGAAAACTGTAACTAGTAAGTATTAAAAGAGTGCGCTTTCAAATAACGAGGAGTGTATATTTCTTAATTATTAATGTAATTTTAAACTTTAAACATAAATCACATTTGCTTCATTGGTATTACTCTTTTTGTAATGAATATTTACAAAATTATAATAAGGCATATTACATATTACCTTACACGAAATATGAACCTCTGTAAAGCAAATTTTTTAGGCAAACTTTGGGTCGTTGAACACGAAAATAATACCCATGGTTTCAAAGAAGTGTTCTCGAGATTTGTTCGAAAAACGTATTTTTAGTACTTTTTTCAGTTAATCGTCAATATCACATGAAACGACCTACAGCTCGAAAGGTATTGATGGGCCCTTTGCAAAAGTATATAATTTGTGCAGATTGTGTTCCGTAACATCTACATTTCTCATCAGATTTTCATTTACTGTAAAAATAAAATGATTGAAATTTAAATTTTTTCGATTTTGGTCGCTTGTAACACTAATCATTTTCATCAAAATCGGCAAAGTAATATATTTTTGTAAGAGGACTGTAGGTCGCTTATGTTGATTGAATAATTTTTTCATGAGATATTGACGAATAGCTCCGAAATGTACCAAAAACACGTTTTTCGAAAAAATTACGAAAACGCTTCTTTGAAAAGAAAATTGGCTTGGAAAACATTTTATTTTTCTTAAGCGATTACCACAAAATTTGTAGAACAGTGTTATTGATATATTTGATGCTGGTCTTCGTTTTCTCATCATCCATTGCCCATAACCGTACAAAATTGAGAACGCATTGACTGGTTGAACCAGCTTAACCTTATTTAATTATCAATTAGTTATCGACGCTGTTTTATTTCGATTAGGAAAAGCTAATTTTAAAATATCGAAGAAAATGCGGGACAAAGGCAGGACACTTGGAAAAAATCAGTACATTTTGGGGTTTTTCTGTTTTGAAAAACTACGCGGGACAGACCTTTAAATAACAGTACGGTCCTGCAAAAAATAGAACGGATGGTCACCGTACCTATAATTCAAAAGTTATAAAGCAAATTGATTGATTTTTTTTTAGGCTTCAAGTATATTTCAATGAATTATATCCAAAATCAACCAGCTTGATATAGTTTCCAACAGTGAAAATAAAGCTAAATAACACCAAGGTTACCTGTTTTTTAGATTTGCCCATATAGATAATTAGATACCATTCGGAAAAAATTTCGTTTGCAGTAATTTCTACGTGATAAGCGCTCCTTCATTATTAGGTTTCTTAGGGATTCGGATACCTTTCGCATAGAAGTAGTAAAGAAAATTCTTTAAAATGCTTTTTTCGGTTAAGCGCAAAAGTTTTTCGTGAAAAGAAGGATGGACAGCTAAGCAAAATATACTGTATTATTGAAAGAAATTGTGACCGCGGTTACACGTATGGGTATGTCCTAAAAAAATCAACCAAAAGAAAAAAAGTAAAAATACATCTAGGTCAAAGTTGATAATGCCAATCGATAGTTATACATATGTATATTTTGTCTTTCATGTACTAAAATTTTACACTAATCGGTTCATTGCGTAGCAATATATTAACGATTGTTAAATTTCATTAAGAAGATCGGAGTAAAAATTTACATTATTCATTGGGATAAATCTGTCGCGTCCGAACTCGTACTATGCCTCATAAAAAAAGGTGAGAGGTATTTCTCATAATTCATAAGTGTACCAACCAATTCAAAGAAAAGAACCCTTTTTCAAACTTTGCTGACTTTTGAACATTTTTACATGCGTTAAAAAACTTCCATTATTTGACCCGTCCGAAACGTTTTTCATTTGTTTTTCTTGTTACTTAACTGCTTATACTTATAAAAATTTTGGCTGAATATAGCACACTTCTAGTACTTTGCAATAATTACGATCTTTCCGTTTCTTTCCTATTTTACCATTCCATTACCCAGGATATATCCATATGTGCACCTTAATGTATGTATTTCAATTTCCGACCACATGTGCTGCTCTCTATGAGATATTGAGCTCCAAACCTATTAAAAAATATTTTATTTATGCCCAAAAGGTAGAAAAACGTAAAAAATATTCTACCTTAATAGGTTCATGCTCAGATCTTAAGAGGTTAATAATAATAAAGCGTTTTATGTCATTCAGAAACCGATAAAAAAATTGCGTATAAATGTCAGGTTTTTCAACAAAGACTTTTATAGTAGGTCTTCTTTAAAAAAAAAATCGCTTTGATAATAATAACAGCTCTAAGAGCATGTCTGCAACAAAAAGCAGGTAAATTTTGAAAATAATGTTATTAATACGGCTAGGGCTCGATATAGACTAGGCGACTGTTTAAGCAACTTATCCATTTCCCGCATAAACAGAGAGGAGCGAACACATACACACATTTGTATTGCATTTCCCACATAAACCAAGTGCAGCGAACACACACTCGCACTTATATCGCACTCCCGCACAAAACCAAATGCAGCCAACAAACACACGCACTTGTGTTTAAAAGTAATTCGCTAGTTCTTAATTGGGTATGCATTTTTTATGCAATTCTGAAATATCTCTTCGCTGAACTTAGTGAAGTAATAAGTCGTTGGCATTTTCAGCCATGGTCAACGCTAACCCACGGTGGAGAGAATACAGAGGGTGGCGCCGATGGCAACACCGCTAATCGGCTCTCAGTGAATTTGACAGAATCAGCTGTTTAGCTGACGTCACAGTCGAGTTGACAGCAGTAGTGATGTGCTGAGTCAATACTTTTAAGTATTGATCGATATACGGTACCGATTTAAAAAGTATCCAATGCTCTCGATACTCGGTACCGAAACATTTAGGTTTCGAACAAAAGCGCAAATAGGCCAAAAATATGGAAAAAACGGTTCAGGGGAGACTTGCCCATCAAAACTCGAATGTAGGAGTTAATAGAGCTTTTAATACTGACTCAAATGAACGATGTATATATGTCGGTTCGAGGCCATAATACCGAGAAACTTACTTGTTTAAAGCATTTTTGTTCCAGCTGAATCGGACGATATCATTTTTGCCTGGGGGCAAATTCTGTAACCAGTAGGGACAATTTTGTAATCGGTATCGGGTTTGTTGATGTATGATATGAAATATTTTTACGTCAACAAGTGCGACATCGATTTGAAACTTCTCGCTAACTGGTTACAGAATCTCCCCCCTGAAAGGCTTCTTCAGCATTTTTCCTGAACCTTGGATCGACTAAGGTTAAAGCCAGAGATGTTCAACAAACTATATGAATCGATTTCGTTTGTTGATGCGCAAAAATAACTTATCAAAATAAAATTACTCTGACGAATTCTGCTGCAATCGGCGCAATCTTGTATTCTATCATTCTTGACGCTAACCCAACTTGACTATCGCACAGTCTTTAAGAATCGCTCCCACTCCACTCCTGGAGTAATTTTTGAGATGGTAGTAAGCTACGGCTTGCAAGGTACACAGGGGCTCTGCATGAGTGCATCCCTGAATAAGTCTCAGCTCATTGCACAGCAGCCTACGGCAGCTAGAGCAAGACTCCTCCAATAGAGTCCCCCAATTAATAAATGGTAAAAGGGTCACATCATGCTAGAGATGGGCGATCTCGTGACTTTTGAGGAACGTTGTTTGTGACTGTGACTTTGCAGTCGCAGTGATTTTCATCCGTGACTGTGGTAAAAACAGTGACAAAAAAGTTGCAAACAAAAATCTTTTACCGAGTGAACTAAGGGCATTATTTATTTATTTGGCACCACTGACTATTTTCGTTGTTTGTTTTAATCATTCACACTCGTTTTTAATGATGTGAAATTCGAATATCAAACAACATTTATCATATTTTAGTCTTAAATAACTGGTCGCAGTTTCTCGATATGTAATTGTCACTGCTACTTTATCACGTTTTATCTGGCATCAGCTTTACTGCTTTTGGGGCAGGCGCAATCGCGCAATTCTACTACAAAAACTTCATTGCGACTGTTCCTTTGTCACAGTCAGTGTTACCGCTGAAAATTTTTCGAAAGTGGCAAAAAAAAGTGTCACAGCCGAATAAAAGTACATATCTTCAAGTAATACAAATCTTTTACCATGTATATAAAGGCTTTCATTATTTTCCCTCTCGAAACTTATGCCCCATATTCATAGCCGAAATAAAATCGACTCTTACAGGCTAACCTACGCACGCCTCCAATTTACTGTCAAAAATTTCTCATACCCATACAACTTGTATGGGACCAACCGAAATTGAACAGCGTCCGTATGAAGCTAACTCAATTTCCAATTTTTGTTCTGCGCAACATTTTGGTTTGACGTTTCGCTCAATGAAATCAAATGGAAACGCATGCAAGCCAATTTCGGGTGACGCAAAAAACAAATTCGACGGCGTGCATACCAAAACGCAAGCCGCGAATATTATTTTAGCCTGTTAGGCTAGTTATAGCTTTTTGACATAATTTCAATAATAATAATAATATTAGATTGGCGCTTACACATATGTTAGCGTTTGGCCGAGCTTCTCCTCCGACTTGTGGCGTACGCCTTGATGTTGTCACACAAAGCGGAGGAACCTACAGTTTTACGCCGACTCCGAATGGCGATTGTATTTTTATGAGCAGCTGTTTTTCATGGCAGAAATACACTCGGAGGTTAACCATTGCTTGCCGAGGAACGACCGCTGTTAAGAAAACACCTTGTTTCTATATTTTTTGCGATGTTGCTTTGACCAGGGTTTGAACCTAGCTGCTGCGGAGTGGAAGCGCGCACTGCTTACCACTGCACCACAGCGGTCAATAGAATCTGTCAAAAAAGCTTCTCCTCACATTTGACTCGACTTTATTTCATCTATGAGTGTGCGCCATTATTTTAAATAAATTCCTAGGAGAGATAATTTTCTGCCAAAAAAATGTGTATCTTAAAATATAAACCTATTAGTGAGGAGCATATTAAAAATATACAATATGCATAGTTTGCATTTATTATGAGAACAAAATTGCAGTTAAAAAAGTACTTATGTACATCAATATAACACAAAAGCAGCATTAGTAGATAACAATTATTATAACAAAGTTTAGCCGTTTAAGCTTGTATGTATATAAATTTTTTTGTACCGGGAGCTACGAAAACGACTTTAACACAAATAACTTGGTGAAATGCTAAGCTATAAGAACGGTGCACTAATTCTTGCTATTTCTGGACATTTTTACGGACAAATTTAGCCATAATAAAAATGATGAAATCAATCCAAATCTTGCCAGATATGTAAATTTTTAGCGTTTTGGAAAGTAAACCAAACGCATTTTTAAATACATATGTAAGAAACAAAATATATTTTATGAAAAAATTGTTACAATCTGTATATAGAATTTTTGATCAAAGAAAAGGGGCAAAAGTCGCATGATTTTAAACAGACTTCCAAAAAAGGAGGAGGTTATCAGTTCGTCGGAATATTTTTTNAAATCTGTATATAGAATTTTTGATCAAAGAAAAGGGGCAAAAGTCGCATGATTTTAAACAGACTTCCAAAAAAGGAGGATGTTATCAGTTCGTCGGAATATTTTTTTCCTGTTTTTTTTTTTTTAAGTAGTGTCTCAGAGGTGGTCTCACACTAATCTGGTTTAGATCCGATCATTGGATCATGAAATATATATATATATATAAGTCGTTTTTGCTAAAAATTACTTGCTAAGAAAAGTTTCAAAATAAGCCTACTTCTAAAAAGTCGGTGTCAGGGGGCATCGATCTCTAAACTCTACACTGGTCACAGTATATAACGGTGACTTTTTGAAAGTGGTCACATCAGTTACCCCTGACTTTTGAATAACCGTGACAAAGTCACAGGTACGCAAACATCTGCCACCTCTGCATCATACGCTACCGCTCCGTTGGCCTGCCCACATGAAAATGAAGTGCGTGGTTACTTGATTTGCATCTAAAAACCATATGAGCTCANCACGGTGACTTTTTGAAAGTGGTCACATCAGTTACCCCTGACTTTTGAATAACCGTGACAAAGTCACTGGTACGCAAATATCTGCCACCTCTGCATCATACGCTACCGCTCCATTGGCCTGCCCACATACCTACTCTACCTATCTCTCCGCGTATCAGGCAAATGAAGTGCGTGGTTACTTGATTTGCATCTAAAAACCATATGAGCTCATTGAAATCGATGCATAAACACTCGCAACAAAGGTAATCCCTACCTCCTCTACTCCTCTAACTCGATCACTACTATAAACCTGACCTCCCACTCTCCCTCAGCTAAACAGCGTACACCTTGTTCTCTTATAAGATTCATAATTATTTTCTTGAAAATTTGTTTGCATTACTTATTTATGAAAATATATTTTATTCTCTAATATAAACCATATAAATCAAAGTTTCACACTTTATATAAAGTTCACAAAAATTCCAAGTTTTCAACTTTTTATTCAAAATTTCTAGAAAATTTTTATGCAGTTTTGTAGTCCATTCAATTTTAGTCTGATGAAGTGCAAGTTTCAACCGGCTACAAAATCGCTTTGATTTTTGAGATTTTTTTTCTGGAGACGGATTTTCGCACTATTTTTCGTATAAGTATGAAACTTTCATAACATCAACGCCTGTTTTTGTAAACTGCACTTTGCATCTAAAAAACGCAAAAGCAGTCACAAAACAAAAATCTCAAAAATCAACGCGATTTTTTAGCCGGTTGAAACTTGCACTTCATTCGACTCAAATTGGCTACAAAACTGCATACTCGAAAACTTTCTACAAATTCTGAGTAAAAAGTTGAATTTTTGTGAACTTTATATAAAGTATGAAACTTTGATTTATATGGTTTATATTTTCATAAATAAAGAATACAAACAATTTTTCATGAAAATAATTAGAAATATTATAGTTGCGATCCCGAACGAGTCCGGACTAGTCAGAATAAGTCAGATTTGACTGGAAATCGATCACGTACTGGGTTCTCTGACTATTGAGAGGAAAAGAAAGAGAGTAAATAAGGTCCTCTCTCTGTCAGAAGTTACCAGTTTTAATCCGAAGATTTTTTGCTGGTAAATTCTGGTAAATGTGTCAAACGATCCGCTGTGGTGTGTTTGGCAACCAAATTCTAAACAAGAACAAAGTGCACTCTGCTAATTCGTGTCGAAAAGTATTTAATTACTTGTTTAAGTGGTCTCTAATGAATTTGAAATTATATTTGGTTAGTTACATGTGTGACCTGAGTGTGTTTGCATACAAAATAAGCAAAAATGTGCAACCAAAATTTAGAGGTTATGTTGATGTTGACAGAAGTTACCATTTTTTACTAGAAAGCGATCCCGTACTTTATGTTGCTCTCTCGCTCTGAGCGAATTATTATTTTTTGACAGTGTTACTAGTTTTAGTCCGAGGAATACGATGTGCAGCTGTATGTTTCTAATAAAATTGGATCGATTCAGGATATTTGTCTACAACTTAACGAGGACTTAAGCTCAATATTTGCATGGTCTAGGGAGAATTTACTTTGCCTCAATGCTCAAAAATCTTGTGTAATACCTGTCGCTAAAGATAAATTTTTGGCATCGGATATTCCTAACTTATTTATAGGTGCCAACCAGCTTAAATTAGTTGACAAAGCCAGGAATTTGGGTTTCGTTATTAACTCTAGACTTGCGTGTGATGATCATGTTAATGAAGTTGTGAGTAAAATATTTTTTACTCTACGATGTCTTAGAGTAACTTCACCTTATGTACCGGTAGCCACTAAGAAAAAGTTAATTACAAGTTTAATTGTTCCTTATATCACGTACTTTGAAATCGTCTACGGCAAATTAGACTCTCATTCACTCCAAAAATTGAATATCGCCATTAACTCTGCCACAAGGTATGTATTTGGTTTAAAGAAATACGATCATCTCTCATCTATGCGTAATTCTATACTTGGCTGTGATTTACAAAATTTTCTGAACGCGCGTAATTGCATTTTTATGTTCAAATTATTTATCACGAAGAGCCCGGAATATCTGTACAATAAACTTAAGTTCTCCAAGAGTACACGTTCGTCAGGTCTTATTCTTCCGAGATTTAACTATTTATGCACTTCAAGACTGTTTTTTATTAATGCGGTAAGGCTCTGGAACTCCCTTCCACTGTCCTTGAAGAACGCGTTGCACATAGGCAACTTCAAAAAACTCATATTTAACTTTTTTTCTTCCAAGCGTGATCAAGAATAGTGGTTATAAGCTTACCTTTGTTTTATTTTAGAATATATGATTTGTAATTCAACGTTCACATTACCTTAATCTATATTGTAATATTAATTATTATCTGTACTTTTTATTTTATTTCTTGCAATTTGTTTGTATCATTGTGCAAGTAAAGATTACATCTTAATGCACTAATGTTTTCAATATAATATTAAATTAAATTAAAATTAAATTAAATACGGGATGGCACCTTATATTAGAACTTTCATTTGTCGCCTAGTATACATATACATACAAGGTAAACTTAAAAGGTCTGTATCACTTTTTTTCGGATGAAGCGAAACAAGCTCAAAATGAACCAAGCAAAAGTTATTATTCTTACTTCGAATACTGGAGTCGAAAACATTAGAAAAATAACATATGTAGGTATATTCGTCGAATTACGAAAATTTGAATACTGTAAGGCTAGTCGCAGAGAATGTAAAACTTAATTTGTGGCCCTCGGGCTTTTTTTCCAAAATCAAACTACGAGTATAAGGCAGGTTCTGCAATTCACTTCCGAGTGATTTTAAACCCTTGCCAATTTGAGCTCAACGCGAATTCGACTCAAATTCACTCGGAAGTGAATTACAGAACCTGCCTGTATGTTTTAGCCTATGTGCGAGTAAAAGCGCAGACAGTCGACGACGTAGCGTAAACGTACGCGAATCCCATAAGGTAGATCGTGTTTGCGTCAACCTACGTGGTAGTTATATTCCAGACGAATTTTTTCATCGCACTACCATTATTATTTTGATGCGCTGAACACAAATATGAAGGCCGTTTTGCTCCATCACGCTGGGAATTTTTCCTAACCTCAAAAACCATTGCGTATATTATGTGACAGACAATTTTTTGCTGTTAGGAAAATATTCTGACGTGGTAGAGTAAAACAGACTTCAGATTTGTGTTCAGCGCATAAAAATATATAGGAAAATGAACCCCCGAACCCCCACACTATTTTTGGGTGGCTGTGGTATTTTTTATATGGAGTCAAAGTCTTACATCTTCATTAAAAATCCAATTTTGAAACATGCGTAAAACGACTAATTTTTGTTTTTTGAGTCGTGGTAGAATTTAGTAACAATCTTTTTCATAGAACATTATAACCCATTAATTTTTACTAGAACGGGGCTTCGTTGAGCAAATTTTGTAAGTGGGAATTAGAGAACTAAAATGCTGAAATGTTGCTAAGCCTCGTATTTTCATATAGGAAGCAATATAAATTAAAAAAAGCATTGTCTTTAATAAGATTTAAGTTACTTTTTTATTTCTAAAAACGACTAATTTTTTTTTTTGAGTCGTGGTAGAATTTAGTAACTATCTTTTTCATAGAACATTATAACCCATCAAGTTTTAATAGAACGGGGCTTCTTTGAGCAAATTTTGTAAACTGGGAATTAGAGAACTAAAATGCTCCATAAAAATGTAAAAGTAAGTACATATCGCTAGCTTAGAGTGAAATGTTGATAATCATCGTATTTTCATATTGGAAGCAATATAAATTAAAAAAGCATCGTCTCCAAAAAGAATTAAGCTACTTTTTTATTTCTTTCCGTTTAAATTCAATGAAAGGCAAATTTTTCCAAGGTCCAAAAGAGACAAAAAAATTCGGTAAGGCCAAAAATCTTTTTTAGTTTTATCTTCCTTTAAATATGCAAAATGTTTGTATTCAAAGTTTTGCCAAATACTTGAAGAAAATGGCTATATGAAGTTTGTTTCCTCTGCTGTAAAATTGAAAAAAGGTACTAAGCTACTTTTCACTCTCATAAAGATTAATAGAGGAGTTTTCTTCCAATAAAAGAAACTTTAACCATCTATAAAAAAGTTCTGATGTGATGGAGCATTGTCCTTCTGGAGTTTGGCGAGAAGGTAGAAATATTATTAATGGGGTATATTGACGACCTTGTTTTGAAAATGACGGCGAGTCCATTCCCCTCGCCTTACAGTATTGAAAAAGAATTAAACACCACACAAAATAAGTTAGTTTACCAATTTCGAGACCCTTAAATTAAATGCACTAAAAATCAAATATTTATAAATTAAGGTGTAAATCAGTAATCAGTGAAAAGCTTTTCTGAAGATTCCGACTGTCTAAAGTCTTAACAATGGGTGTACCTAACTAAAAGCCATTATAAAAGTAACTGAATATTAAAATATCCTCTAAAGTCTACAGGCTAAAGCTCTTTAGTCGCTTTGCTTTTGACATTAATATGTGTTAGGAGCGTATTGGCTTTGGGCTCCAATCGACTAACCTGCTACTATCCATACTTTTGCGGCTTGAACGAATCCTTTAATTTCTGTATGTAGTAAAATTAAATTTCTCTTACAAATACTGAAAATTAATGCAAAATTTTCGTTTCTCTACTCACACACTCACACACTTATACGTTACCTTGTTTTTACTTTGTTTATGATTTCGTTTCATGCTTCTTCAAACGTGGACTTTGTGAATTTCTTTTCGTACACAATTTAACAACACTCTACACTCATCTCTTACTTAATCAACCACATGCACATGTAATATGCGAATTTGTTTTGTTTTTCGGTTCACCTTTGTGCACACCTCACCTCACCTGTCCCAAAACTGAATGCACCATTGTTATCCTGAAATCCTGAAAATCCTGACGTAATCATTTGAATCCATAAATAAACTTGATCTGAAATTTTGATCACGACTAATATCCAAATGCACACTCTCCTATCCTATCCTCACCGATTGCCTTGCTCCCACCCATCTTCCTGCCCGGGACAATTTTGTACACTTACAGCTATTCTTCCTCTACTTTCTTTGTCAGAAACGTAAAATGGTCGGGGAGTCCACGTCGACGCAGGTGCTGCGTGATCTCGAGATCTCGCTGCGCACCAATCACATTGAATGGGTTAAGGAGTTTCTCGACGACACGAACCAGGGTCTGGACGCTCTTGTGGATTACCTAAGTTTTCGCCTGCAGATGATGCGCCACGAACAGCGGGTTGAAGAAGCGCTATCTGACTCAGATGAGCGCCTGAATATGACAAGCAGCCAGACAGTGGGCGGAGGCAACGGTTCAGGCTCCGCCGATGGGCTGGGTAGTTCATCGGTGGGAGTAAGTTCTCCTCTCAGTGGTAGCATTAATTTAGATGGTGCCCGGCACCACCCATATTCTCACTCGGGCCACTCTGGCGGTAGTTTAAATGGTTTTTTACGTCCCTCGCTGGCCGAGGTACTTGACAGTCCCAGCATTAAACGACGATCCAGACATATAGCCAAATTGAATATGGGTGCATCCACTGATGACATACACGTGTGCATCATGTGCTTGCGGGCCATAATGAACAACAAATACGGCTTCAATATGGTCATCCAACACCGAGAAGCTATCAATTGCATAGCGTTAAGTCTGATACACAAGTCGCTGCGTACGAAAGCTTTGGTGCTAGAGCTGTTGGCTGCCATTTGTTTGGTGAAGGGGGGTCACGAGATAATATTGTCCTCGTTCGACAACTTTAAGGATGTGTGCCAGGAGAAGCGTCGATTTCAAACACTAATGGAATACTTCATGAACTTTGAGGCCTTCAACATTGACTTTATGGTAGCGTGTATGCAGTTCATGAACATTGTAGTTCACTCCGTTGAGGACATGAACTATCGCGTGCATCTGCAATACGAATTCACGGCTCTCGGACTGGACAAATATCTGGAGAAGCTACGCATGACTGAATCGGAGGAGCTAAAAGTGCAGATATCCGCTTATTTAGACAATGTGTTCGACGTGGCGGGCCTAATGGAAGATTCTGAGACGAAGACTGCAGCTTTAGAACGAGTGCAGGAGCTGGAGGACCAATTAGAGAGGGAGGTGGATCGCAACTCAGAATTCATGTATAAGCTCGCCGAACTCGAAACTGAGGTGGCGGTGCTGAAAGCAGAGCGTGAGGACTTATTGACCACTAAACTGAAGTTTGACGAAGAGGTCACGACATTGCGGCGCATACTGAAGCAGAACGAACAGGAGCTTAAGAAGCGTGAATCGCTGCTACAAAGCAAGAATCTCGAGTTACAAACATTGACGCGGTCGTTACCGCGCTCGGGTTCGAATAGTGAAACGTCTCTACAAAATGGCGGAACCTCTCCGGACAAGTGCGTTTCTCCTCCACTGCCTCCCCCGCCGCCTCCACTTCCATCTGCTATGTCGCCTGCCAGCGCGGCGCCTCCGCCACCACCTCCGCCCGCACCGCCCGCGCCACCACCACCGCCTCTTGCGCCTGGCGGTTCCTTAAGCAATGGTGGTCCGCTTTCGCCAACAATGTCCGCAAATGGTGGTTCGGTAGGTTCTCGCTCACCACCATATGGTTCTGGTCCCAACGGAGGGCCTATGATGTGTGCGTTCCAACCGCCCCCTCCACCTGTGGCCGGTTTCATGCCCGCTCCAGACGGTGCCATGACAATCAAGCGCAAAGTACCGACGAAATATAAACTGCCCACGCTTAACTGGATAGCTTTAAAGCCAAATCAGGTGAGGCATTATTGACTTCAAACTCAAAACTTGAAAGTGAATTTTCGTTTTTTAATAGGTTCGTGATACTATTTTCAACGAATTGGACGATGAAAAGATATTCAAACACATTGATTTCATTGAATTTGAGGAGCGGTTTAAAATTGGTATCGGCGGCGGCTTGACAAATGGCAACAACTCAGAAGTGGACGGCCTCCACTCCTATCCTAGCAAACGCTTCAAGAAGCCAGACAATGTATCGCTTTTGGAGCACACGAGATTACGAAATATTGGTATTATATACATTTTTCAAAATAAGTAAATAGTAAAGAAGTTAATATATATTATATTGAATTAACTACACTCTTAGCAATATCTCGTCGTAAATTGGATATGCCTATCGATGAGGTTATTGCTGCCATACATAGCTTAGATTTGAAGAAACTTTCTCTGGAAAATGTGGAGTTATTGCAAAAAATGGTGCCCACGGATGTAGAGGTGAAATCCTACAAGGAATACATTGCCGAGCGTAAAGATCAAAACCAACTCACCGAAGAGGATAAATTCATGTTGCAATTGTCCCGTGTGGAGCGCATTTCATCTAAGCTCTCTATTATGAATTATATGGGCAATTTCTTCGACTGTCTGCACTTGATCAGTCCAGTTAGTCCAAATTTAATTCCCCTAAAAATGCAGTAATAATATTTCTTTTCTTTCAGCAAATACTAGCCATCACAACCGCTTCCAATTCCCTGAAAAAATCCCAAAAGTTTAAAGCCGTTCTAGAAATCGTTCTAGCTTTCGGAAATTACCTCAACAGTAGCAAACGTGGCCCCGCATATGGATTTAAATTGCAGTCACTCGATACGCTAATCGACACCAAGTCAACTGACAAACGCACGTCACTGTTGCACTACATCGTGGCAACCATAAGGCAAAAGTTCCCTGAGCTGCTCAATTTCGATACAGAGCTGTATTGCACAGACAAAGCATCGCAGGTATCGCTTGAAAATATTGTAACGGACGTACATGACCTTGAAAAGGGCATGGAATTGGTGAAGAAGGAGGCAGAACAACGAGTGAAAGGTGCACAAACTCATATCCTGCGAGATTTCCTCAATAACTCCGAGGATAAGTTGAAGAAGATCAAAATGGAATTGAAGAATGCACAGGATGCATTCAAAGAATGCGTTGAGTATTTCGGGGAATCATCGCGTAACGCCGATGCAGCAGCATTCTTCGCGCTAATAGTGCGCTTTACGCGAGCATTTAAGGTAAGATTTTGCGTAATATACAAATTAGGGATGGGTACTGGAGGTTCAAATTCGATTTGTTCCGGATTTCGAACATTACCCAATCATTCGATTATTCGATTCGAAATTTGGTGGTGCAAATTCGATTTAATTCGACTTTTCAAAAATTGGTTTATTGAAAATTTAATAGTTTGTAAGAATGATAACTCAAATCGAAAAAGAGATTGAATTGAACTTACATTACTGAGATTAATTATCCGTATCACTCTTCTTAACTTCACAACCAAAAATAAAAAAATAAGAAGTATTTTATACATTTATATGAATGTTTTGCTTTTTAAAGCGAGATCTTTAAGTAAACAAGGAACAAAATACTAGGGCATAAAGAGCCACCGAGCCACATTTTTGGTTTGTCCATAGTTAACGGCTGGTATTCTTGACTAATGCCAAAAATTTCACTACATATTTGATTTCAGTATTATAAACGGAATGTCAATCTCCTGACACCAAAATTTGACGACAGTCTTTGACATGCACAGTGATTTGACACTAAATGAACTAACAGCTGTTGACATCATGAAAACCAAGCATTAGATACAGTTTTTAGATTATAAAGCACCTGAAATCATATTTATTTTTTATGAATTTATTTGTATAACTGGGATAAATCAATTAATACATTTCACTGTGAGTTAATACTTAAAAATTTATCGAAGTTGCGATTGTTCCATTTTCTTGTATATTTTTAATTCATTCGATACATCGAAAATATCGGTTTTTATATCAGATCGAAAAAGCATGATGTATTTTTTTGACTTGCATCACTAAGGCAAACGGTGTAATCCGTAGATGGCTTAATGGATTCATGCGTCGACTGTGCAGAAAATTCCCACCATTATGGACCTAAAACATAGCAGTGTGATTTTTCCAGGTTAAAATGATTTTCTTCCTGCAACGCCTAACTGCCGATGAGACAAAGTTCAGACATCTCTTCGCAAATATCGATCCTAGTACATTAGATTTAGGGAGGGATGTTTTGGAACCTCCACCTAGGGACGTTCCGATACCATCAAAGTATCGATACCTACTCAAATGAGTTTACTCAAATCCCTATTTCGATACTACTTATATGAGTGAACCGAATGTATCGATACCTACTTATATCGATAATTTTTCATCCTTTTATATGCAACAAAGCGAAAGTAATTTTCAGGCGTTATCTGTGACATACCTTTTGCGACACCTGAGTGGTAGATCGACCTATCTCGGCAGCCAGATTGAAAGCACCCTATCTGATAAAACT